>NC_056732.1:839486492-839786492 GCF_019279795.1 Protopterus annectens
AAAAACTCGAATGAAGAATGTCAAAATGATTTTGCAGTACTGACATTTTTTCTACTTGAAAATCCCCTCGATTGTCTTTGCTTCCTATCAGATGTTCAAAATACTGCAGCTAGTTTAGGTAAGGATAAGTTCAGATAAGGAAAACACAGAGACAAAAAATGTGGCTTTCATAAACTTTTTATTTTAACAATGTTTTAATCGGTCTTGAAAAGAACCATTGAATTATTAATGCTTTTAAATCGTGAGGGTGGATGATGTTGACAGCTGATTCCGTGGTCATTTTTCTATGAAAAACTTGGTAGGACTGATGTTTTAGATTTGTGAAGGTGGCATGTTCTGACAAAAACACATACTACTTCAGCGATCATTGATTTCATTACTAAAATAATGATGTTGATAGGTCTTTCGGTGGTTTTCTTTTACTATGTGGTGGGAAGCAGTCTTTTTTATGGGCAAGCAAAGGAACGTGCAGCAGGCGGACTTGAAATAATAAATATGCTTATGTAAAGTGCTGAAAGAAACATGAACACTATGTTTTTTACATTTTGTTGATATAAGTAAAGAAAACACACTTTTGTGGTACAAAAATAGACATTCTACAACAGTTTTACAACATTAACTAGCATATTTAATGAAGTACTATATATATATATATATATATATATATATATATATATATATATATATAGGACTAGAGCCCACATTCATTTTTATTTTGACATGGATCTAACACAATTTCTCTACAAAATATTATTAATAAATATTGGGCAGTGTTACTCACAAATCCTCAAGCATCATACTTAACAAAGAAATGTGAATTTAAATACAAAAGAAGTGGATAGCAGATGGTGGACAGCACAGTGGTGCAGCGGTTAAAGTTGTCACCTCTCCAGTTTGATTCTCAGCTGGGGTGCCTTCTGTGCAGAGTCTGCATGTCCTCCCTGCATTCATGTGGGATCGTCTGGAGCATTTCTCCTTGGGCCTCTGCTGAAAATCAGCTTGTTTGAAATTGGACTTTCCTGGTAAATAAATGAAAACACTTTAGTCATTTCAAGGCAGCCTTTAACACCAAGTTCATTGAATTTGACACATATGTTGATGGGGATTTATCAGTTGTGAAAAGTGCACTGCTTGCAGTCATATTTGTAAAACAAATTCCTTTACCTTCAGAAATTCACACTACATATTTACCATTTACCATTAGGGATAAAGTAAACTGTGTGAATCTGCCAACCTTAGCTATTTAGCTTTGTGCAATGGATTCAGTTTTTATACTGAACAAACTAAGTACACTTTTTGTGAGCATATTTCTGCTCATTTAAGGGATACTAATTGTAAGAAAATGTGCAGTGCATTGTTTAAGCATACGTTAATTCACACTACTACTGGTTTTCTTTTTATATAAAGGATAGATAAAGTTTTATTTGATAAAAAATGAATACGAAAATAAAAGAGAGAAGGTGAATCATTATTAAATGGCACTGTATATATATATATATATATATATATATATATATATATATATATATATATATATATATATATACATACATACATGCACACATTCCTAATTAAATTCTTATGGCTGTCATTTTTGCTTTGAATTTAACTTTTTGTTTCTTGTACATTTATATGGCTTGTCACAGGAAATATTGTAATGATTGTGAGATTTTTTTTATTGGGCATATAAGTTTTAGTTGACTGGGTCTGGTTCAGATGTACTGAAGAAGTTGAAGGTTAATCAATGAAACCGGTTTACTCAATAAATTAACTTTTCATCCCTATGTGTGCTGGATTATAGAGTTGTACTATCTATCTATTTATCTACAGATGTATGCTGTTAAGTCCTAAGAAACACACAGGTTTATTTTTGTAATTAGAAAAAAAATCATAGCCCACTTGGCTTTGGATATCCAAACAAAATACACAATGCTTTACTTTTTTATCCAAGATTCACAGTCCATGCAGCCTTTCCAGGATATAAGCTGTCATTAAAACAACAATTCAGGGCTGCAGGCCTCTCCCAAGCTCTATTTACAGCTCTGTAAGTAAATACCTCTACAAGGTGCACTTCACAAGTTAACCCTGACCCATTCCATGTTTCAAATGTCTTCCTTCAACTGAACTTCCAGGTGTAGAACTAACTCCCTGGTTTGCTGTTTTCAGGTAGCATTCTTATATTCAATCCTGAATGTTAATTAAAGCCTTATTATATTGTTAAATGCTGTGAAAACATTCCAATTGCTATATTTTTCTTATGGACAGATGAAGCGCATAGCAGTACATTCAAATGGTACTTCTGTGATAGGCATTGGAATCAAGGGATTTTTATATCAATGATGGGTTATAGCTTTCTGGCATTCAAGACAAGAAACACAAAAAAACCTCTGGCTAATACTCTTGCCTTATTTTTTTTCATCTCCACATGACTTTCTAACAAATGATTATGAACCAATTTCACTACTTTTGTTTGATAAGGTTTTGACATTAAAAAAAATGATACTGAATTTCCTCCACAAACAAAATATTTGTCTGACCCTGCCTCAGGCTGGATCCATCAATACTAATTCTAATGGACTTCTTATTGAATGCTGAGTGCTTTGTATGGGGGGGGGGGCAAGTCCCCATACACTCCCCCAAACTTATATATACCAACTCTGAGATTGCCATTCCTCAGAGAAATGGTACCTAAGACTAGGCCAATGTCAGTGTCTCTGCCTGACTACATTTGCAGATGATTGCGAATTAGGAGCTGTTATTGAATCTCACACTGACACAAATGTTCTTCAGGAGGGGTTGACACAGACAAATACCTGGTGTCAGAGCCACGGACTAAAACTAAATGACAAGAAATGTATAATAGTATCCTTTGGGAAGTCATCCATCCCTGGTAACTATCATATTGACAACACACCCCTCAGAGCTGACCCAGTAGTCAGGGACATAGGGAGACACATAGAAAGTAATCTAGCCTTTGACGTGTCTACAGTGGTGAGGAAATCATTCTATGTTGTGCAATTTATAAACAAAGGTATGGCATCTAAGTCCAAGGAAGTCATTGTTCCACTGTATTCGGCATTCATCAGACCTATCATCAAGTACAATGCTCCTTTTGGTATGTACCTAACCAGGCATATCCAACAACTGGAAGATCCACAGAGTTTCCTCACTAAAAGAATACAGGGCATAAGTAATATGTCCTATGCAGACCACCTCAAGGCCCTATCCATGTATTCTGTCTCCTACAGGCTTTTGAGGGGAGATCTATGCCTGGCATACAGGGCATTGTCAGACCCCACTCTGATGGACTTCCTGCACATCCACAAAACAAACAGTACCAGAATTACCCATTCTGAACACTTAAACCTTGCCTGTGATATAAATAAGACATGCTGGAGAGACAGGTATGTATCCCAGAGACTACCCCGTCTATGGAACAGGCTCCCCATCCATGTGAAGCAGAGTTCCTCCCTAACCCAATTCAAGTGCAACTTGGACAATTGGATGGGAAACCAGAAATTCATCCCTGGTTTTGGCACCTATGTCTCTGATGCAAACAGGTAACCTGTAAGTGGTTCATCTCCCAGGCCCATGCTTACACTTATCAAGGGTATCAGAACTTGTCAGAGATTTGGGATGCATGGCTAGGCTTAAAAAGGCCCATGTTGTCGTTAATCTAGTAAACATCTATAAACCTATAATATATGTAAGTCCTTTCTTTTGGCCACTCAGCATCCATATTTTGGGACTTGCTCTACCATCCTAATGCTCTTGCCTACGTTTTTTCCATCCCTAGGTGATCTCTCAATACCTATAGCATTTTGCCACTAATAACTGATGTTGAATTCTTTCCCTTTCTTTACTTATTCTACATAAAATGTCACTTTTAACTCAGAACAGAAGTAAGAAGTAATGGGAGCATCTTCCTTTCAGCCTTTGTTATGCTCGCCTTTGCCTACTTAAAGCACCAATTCCTGTACTGACATCTTGTTACAAATGTTTGAGTTTCTGTTCCTCTGTCATTGGGCCATGAGTATAATGACAAAGATAATTTTTACTGTCTAACCACAACTGACTTCTGTTTCTTTTTGTGGTTTCTATGACACCCCCCCCTTCTCCTTGGTTTGATTCAGCATCTGAATATGATTGTCACTGCCTTGTTCTCCACTATTCTTACATTTAAAGACAATCTAGCCACTGTTCATCCTTTTTCTTATTAAGTGTATCAGTCTAAAATACTGTCCCTTGGATTAGGAAAAGGCTACTCCCAGTAGTAAGCCCTAATGCGATCATTTTGCTGTACTTGGTAACCATTTTCAATTCATAAACTACCCTACAGCTATCTTTCTATTCTGCCTGTAAAACCACTGTGCTTGCCTGTCTCCAGGGCTCATTGCTAAGATAATGAGGCATTCTGTCATGTGTTCTCCCCGAGGAATGTCTGTAGTAAGGGATTTATGCAGCCAGCTGAGTTAATTAACATGAGCAAAAGACCACATTCACCCATTAATTTTGATGTGAGAGACCATGTTAGAGGTAAGTGACAGAGAACTGAGCGGACACATTTTTTGGCATTGAACTTAAGGCCATGGTTCTGACGCCAGTCGTTGGTCTCATTGAGGCCTTTCTGTAGGATGTGAACATCACTTGGGGAGTTAATAATAGCTCCCAACTTGCAATCGTCTGTGAACTTTGTCAGGCAGAGTCCCTTCGTGTTGGCCTGGACTTCAGAAAACTATATACCAAACAGGAGAGGACCCAGGACTGAACTCTGTGGGACTCCACTTGTGACTGGTCGGCAGTCTGACTTGGAGTCAGCTACTTTCACACTGTGGGTTTTATCTGTGAGCCAGTTTGCAACCCAGGTAGTGATATAAGGGTTGATGCCTAGCTCACTGAGTTTTTCTGTGATTCCTGAGTGGGGAATGGTATTAAAGGCCTTGGCCAGATCAACATAGGCTGTGTGAACCACCTTGCCTTCATCCACAGCTCTGGTGACTGACTCAAACAAGTCGACCAAGTTGAGCAGGCATGATCTACCTTTCACAAAACCAAACTGTGTGGGACATTTTAACCTTAGAAGTAGTCAGTTTATTTAAGCATTTTGTCATTAACTACCGATTATTCTACTAAAGTTATTTGCTTATCTTATTTCTAGGGATAACTTTGCAATTCCCATTTTTTTATACTACAAGGCAAAGCTCCTTTACACCTATGTAGTGCCAACATTTCTAGCACTTTAGCATTGTTATCAGATTCAAGCCAGAACATTACAATATGTTTTAAAATTATGCAGTCATGTTTAGTGGTTTATCTACATTAAAATTCCAGTGATGACTGTTATTGCTTGTACCACAGGAGTTACACCAACCTTGAGCAAAGGTTTAATTTTCATGGACCATGTATTCATTTCCTTCCATGTCAAAGTATATTTTCAATGCCTCTCTTGTTAGCTCAGATGACAGAATTTTTGCCCAGACTACTCAGTTCCAGTTCTCTTTGGTGGCATAGCACTCAAATGCCACCAAATAGGACCATGAGTCATACTCTTTGGCTAGTTTCTTTAGAGGCAGCAAAGTCCTGGTGTTGGCAGCTCCACTTACCAGCACAACCAGCTGTTACTGTACTTGCACCATTTTTTGTCAGTGCCTACCAGTGATTCCACAATTTGTCTAATAATTTCTCCATGGTAGTGGTCACCAATTAGCTCTGTCACAGCTATTACTGTACTTGCACCATCTTTTGTTAGTCCCCACCTGTGATTCCACAATTTTTCAAATAATTTTTCTATGGCAGTGGTCATCAATTAGACCTGTCAGGAATGCAAAACTCACTGTGTTATCAGGAATTAGTACCCAAAATATGATTGCAATTGGCAACAGATGTACTGACAGGAACCGATAACTGGCAAAATCTCTGTCCACCTGCCCATGCTCGCATTCTCAACCAATGCGTGTCCAAGGAGACACTGGAAGCAGAAATTATATAAAATGCAGGTTTAATTTCACAAATCAAATGAAAAAAAAACATAGCCCACTTGGCTTTGTATATCCAAACAAAATACACAGGACTTTAAATGACTTTTATCTAAGACTCCAAATCCACAGATCCCTTGCACAATATGGGCTAGCTTCCAAAATTCCCAGGCAGCAGGCTGCTCCCAGGCCCTGCTTTCAGTTCTGTGAGTAAGTGGTTTCATTAAGTACACTGCCCAGGATAGTCCTGACTGTGATGCCCCTCTCCATACTTTGAATGTATGTGTACAGGTAGATACCAGCACCTTGTGCTTGTAAGAGTGTAGAGTGCACCTTTGTAAGTATATGTATACAGCTAGATACCAGCACTTTGTGCATGTAAGAGGGTGGAGGGTACCTTTGTAAGTGTATGGATATAGGTAAATAGCAGCACGTTGCCCATGTAAAGGGTGGTGTGTACTTTTGTCAGTATATGTATACAGGTAGATAGCAGCACCTTGCGCCATGTAAGAGGGTGGAGTGTACCTTTGTAAGTCTATGTATATAGGCAGATATCAGCACCTTGTGCATCTAGTAGGGTGGAGTGCACCTTTGTAAGTATATGTATATAGGTAGATAGCAGCACCTTGTGCATGTAAGAGGATGGAGTGTACCTTTGTAAGTATATGTACATAGGCAGATAGCAGCACCTTGTGCATGTAAGCGGGTGGAGAGTACCTTTGTAAGTCTATGTATATAGGTAGCTACCAGCACCTTGTGCATGTAAGAGGGTGTAGTGTACCTTTGTGAATATATGTATATAGGTGGATATCACCACCTTGTACATGTAGTAGGGTGGCGTGTACCTTTGTAAGTATATGTATATAAGTAGCTACCAGCACCTTGTGCATGTAGTGGGGTGGAGTGTACCTTTGTGAGTATATGTGTATAGGTAGATAGCAGCACCTTGTGCATGTAAGAGAGTGGAGGGTACCTTTGTAAGTATATGTATATAGACAGATATCACCACCTTGTGTATGTAGTAGGGTGGAGTGTACCTTTGTGAGTATATGTATATAGGTAGATAGCAGCACCCTGTGCATGTAAGAGGGTGGAGGGTACCTTTGTAAGTATATGTATATAGACAGATATCACCACCTTGTGTATGTAGTAGGGTGGAGTGTACCTTTGTGAGTATATGTATATAGGTAGATAGCAGCACCCTGTGCATGTAAGAGGGTGGAGGGTACCTTTGTAAGTCTATGTATATAGGTGGATATCAGCACCTTGTGCATGTAGTAGGGTGGAGTGTACCTTTGTAAGTATATGTATATAGGTAGATAGCAGCACCTATTCATGTAAGAGGGTGGAGTGTACCTTGTAAGTATATGTATATAGGTAGATACCAGCACCTTGTGCATGTAGTAGGGTGGAGTGTACCTTTGTAAGTATATGTATATAGGTAGATAGCAGCACCTATTCATGTAAGAGGGTGGAGTGTACCTTTGTAAATATATGTATATAGGTAGATAGCAGCACCTTGTGTGTGTAAGAGGGTGGGGGGTACCTTTGTAAGTATATGTATATAGGCAGATATCAGCACGTTGTGCATGTAGTAGGGTGGAGTGTACCTTTGTAAGTATATGTATATAGGTAGTTACCAGCACCTTATGCATGTAGTAGGGTGGAGTGCACCTTTGTAAGTATATGTACATAGGCAGATAGCAGCACCTTGTGCATGTAAGAGTGTGGAGTGCACCTTTGTAAGTATATGTATATAGGTAGATAGCAGCACCTTGTGCATGTAAGATGGTGTAGGGTACCTTTGTGAGTATATGTATATAGGTAGCTACCAGCACCTTGTGCATGTAGTAGGGTAGATTGTACCTTTGTGAGTATATGTATATAGGCAGATATCACCACCTTGTGCATGTAGTAGGGTGGAGTGTACCTTTGTGAGTATATGTATATAGGTAGATAGCAGCACGTTGTGCATGTAACAGGGTGGAGGGTACCTTTGTAAGTCTATGTGTATAGGTAGATAGCAGCACCTTGCACATGTAAAGGTTGGAATGTACTTTTCTAAGTATATGTATATAGGTAGATAGCAGCACGTTGTGCATGTAAGAGGGTGGAGGGTACCTTTGTAAGTATATGTATATAGGCAGATATCAGCACCTTATGCATGTAGGAGGGTGGAGTGTACCTTTGTAAGTATATGTATATAGGTAGATACCAGCACCTTGTGCATGTAGTAGGGTGGAGTGCAACTTTGTAAGTATATGTATATAGGTAGATACCAGCACCTTGTGCATGTAGTTGGGTGGAGTGTACCTTGTAAGTATATGTATATAGGTAGATACCAGCACCTTGTGCATGTAAGAGGGTGGAGTGTACCTTTGTAAGTATATGTATATAGGTACATATCAGTACCTTGTGCATGTAAGAGGGTGGAGTGTACCTTTGTAAGTATATGTATGTATATAGGTAGATATCAGTACCTTGTGCATGTATGAGGGTGGAGGGTTCCTTTGTGAGTATATGTATATAGGTAGATAGCAGCATCTTGTGCATGTAAGAGTTTAGAGTGTACCTTTGTAAGTATATAATAGTGTTACATTCTCAAGATAACTAGGCAATTATTGTTTTAAATGTGGTAATGGATGCCATTTAAGCTTGCATAAAATGATGTAGTCTGAAAAGCACAAATCAGGAAGTTGACTCCCCACCTGGGGATTCATGGGGTAAAGTTCTGCACAAATATTTGTGGTTCCTGGTGTTCAATGGGCAGATGTGAACTATGGTGGATGTAGCTTGAGGCATGTTCAGGCAAACCTTTTGTTTTTAGACATGAAGGGATGGCCTGGCAAGGCCTCCAGTTGTGAATTTTAATTTGCAGCTTGTGGTTGGCAGGGCTATAAGGACTGATCATGTTATATTGTCGTTACCTCTGCAGAATGTTAGCCTTCAAACAAAGTATGGTAAATGATGTATATAACTTGTGGAGTTTACTGAGGAAAGCCAAATGGAACATATGTTCATTTCATTTAGATCTTTTTCTTCAAATAAGTCAGATGATTTTAATATACTTGTTTCTCTAGTGGTTTTTAAGACTTACTATATATCTATACACTTATTTATTATATTTATACTTATCTATGTACTTTTCTCCTAATGCAAAACATGATCATAACAGACCAAACACTAGAAATCCCACCCTCTCAAGAAAAAAATAAAAAAAATTGACCAATAAACTGCAAATATTCACATTGTCTGTACAGTGATAATGTTAGAGAAAGGGTGCTTTGAAATGTAATGTGTAGGGTTAGGGCTGGCATACATACATAAGGATAGAGCAAGGGGATTCGCCCCACTGCACCACCTTACCAATAGGGGTTAACACTATCCCCACACATAATATTTTAAAAGATATCCTTTTCTAAAAGTACCACTAAAGAAGACATCACCGCACACTTTAAACACACAGTGTACACACAGCATCCAGCCCCTTTCCTAGTACTTACTCTAACCCTAACCCACAAATGCTCACTAATGTAGTGTTTAAAGGAAAACTCCACCTTAGAACTAAAAGGAATCTATTTTTCACTCTATCTCTGTTTGCTGAGCTATTTTAACCCTCAAAAATCACCCTGATGCATTCTTACAGAATTTTACTATGTTTTCTGCAAAATGACTGTCAATGGGGCTTGAAAAATCAGTTATCTTATTTTTCTTCAAGCCTTTCTCTTTCCCATAATCAATTTCAAGTCTGCTTCATATGAGTCATGCTAGACATAAGTAAGTAGTGGTGTATTCCCATTCCATTGACATATTATGGGATTAGTGTCAGTCAATGTCATCTTATATACTGTATGTAACAGGACTGCTTCTTTTATTTCTTGAATGGCCCTCATTTGTGCATGTCCCAGGGCTTGTTTTACATTGTACTAAAGAATTATACAGCCATTTCTGATTTTTTTCTAAATGTCACATACATCTTTGATACTACATTCAAGGCATCTTAAAATGGAAGGAAGTATAAACCACAAACATTTAAAGTTTAAAGCTTAGTATTTCAATACAGTGATACTGCTGATGTAAATTTGTCAAATGAGGTAAAACCAAATGAACCAGCGCTCTAAAAAGACAACTTCCCAATGACAAAAATGTAGAAACACTGCACAAGCACTATGGGTTTCAAGGGCAATAAAGACCTTTTCAACACTCCTTAAATCCACCATAAAAACAATATTTATTGTATAGATTGAGCGCTTTCGTCCTCTCAACCGTGGACTTCATCAGAATCAAAAGCAATTGATGCATGTACATTTAAATATACTATTTCATCCAATAAAATCATATGGAACCTACCCAATTAAGAATGTGCATAAAAGTACTACACTAACAAAAGAATCGTATAACTTAACAATACCTTTCCAAGTACAAAAAATATAGAGTAATACACACTTTTAAAGTCAATAATATTACCTAAGATATTATAAGACTAAACATAGTGTGCTTTAAAAATCTTTTTTTTTTTAAACTACCATACAATTTCCATATTACAAGCTCACTTGTATCCAACAATTGCTTCTCATTAGGAAACCATAATAAAATCACTATATACATACTTTAATTGCACCCTATTGCTTTAGTTGTAATACAGGATTAATAGGGATATTGTCATTTAGTGGCATTTAATAACAATTGCCATCTTACTTCTCTTTCCTTTAATAAAAGTTTAACATTAGCACCTCTGGGATTTACTGTAAGCCTTTCTAAAATGGCAGATTTGAACCTGGTACACGTAGGGCTGGAGGCCGAATGCCTAAATAAGGCATTATTGGTGTTCTACTTCCTTAGATGATACATGTGTTCATATATTCTATTCTTTAAGGCTCTGTCCGTTTTTCCAATATAAAATCCCGGACAGGTGCAAAACTTAGCTAAATATACTACATGTTTTGAACTATAGATGTTATGTGATCCTATCTCGCCTACATTCTGACTGATGGGTTCGGAGCCGATCCCTCGGCTCGGCACGCTTATGCCAAAGAGCGAAGTCTCTTATTGGCTGAGCTTACTATATCCCAGGATGCACCACTACCAGTCCCCCAGATCTCGTTTGCCGCTAACTAGCAAAGACGTGGTCTCGAGCTGGCTGAGCTAAGTAGTGTCTTTTCACTAACTTTTTCTGTCAGAAATTTGCTAATTCTTCACAAAAAGCTGTTTTAACAGCTACTCTGTGCTGTTGTGTGTGTTTTGAGAATTTTTGTGGAAATTTTGTGTGTGATTGGTGTTTGTTCTGGTTACAGGCTCCTTGATCCGTAGGGCCTTCCTGTCAGTTAATCCCTTTGAACCTTTAGGGTTCGTTGATTCCTTATGTATTTATTCACTGTTGTATGTCTTCAGTTGGCCTTTATTTTAATTGGGCTATCATTGTGAACGGCAAGTTAATCTTTGTAGGGTCAGTCTATTCCAACAGAGTTTTGTCTGTGAGAGAGTTACTCAGTTTTACTTATAATGTCTCAGGCTCCTAGGCCTTCGGGCTTCAAGAAGTGCACTAAATGTAGTTTTAAAATGTCTATCACGGATGACCACTCTCTGTGTATATTGTTTGGGCAAACATTTGCAGGAGTCCTGCAGCGTGTGTCACGCTTTTTCCTCGAGGGTCCTCCAAGAGAGGAAAAATAAGCTTATATTGAAAGGCCTTATAAAACCCTCTTTGAAGAAGCTTTAGCATCCTCTCCTTCTCCTGCTAAAAGAAAAGGACCAGTCCGCCGGACCCGACCGCCAAAAGAAATAGGCAGGCTTCTCCTTCCAAGGACTTCGGAGCTGAGGGTCTGCCTCGATGCCTCCAGTCTCGACTCCTCTGGCTTCGGAGCCGATGGCTGGGGCATCGTCACCTTCATTGGCTCCACTGGTCTCGGAGCCGATGAAGGTTGTCCGCCAGACACTTCCTCCTCGGCGCCTAAGTCCTCCTCGCACCGATGGAAACTGGTTTGTGTATTCCTTTGGCACCAATAGTTATCGAGTCGCCTCGAGCCGGTCCCCTAGCCCCTTGGGGCCGTTGGAGAGGCCAACTCGAACCCGCTCAGTCTCCTCTAGGTCATCGAGGATGTCAGATTCGACATAGACAGGGTGCTCCAAAGACTGTTCCAGTCCCCAGTCTTTCAAAATTTGTTTCGCTCCGACCCAATTGGCTTCGGAGCCGATAGCCCATTCCATTGCCGCTCCTCCGACCGCAGCTCCATTGGAGCAGGTGCTGTTGGAGCCGTGGAGATCCTAGGGTCGGCTCACTTACTCCAACCCGCCTTCTGGTCCGAGGACTTCTTGGGTGACGCTGACCTATGCTGTCGGTTCCGAGCCTCCTCTCGGACTTCCGCCTGCTATCATGGGGGACCGGACACTCCCAGGATTCTGGGGTCCGGCTTTCAGAGCTATGAGGAGTGCCTTGGCCAAGTCTTCTTGCCATCTCTACGGCTTTACTGCACCTTCCTGGGCGTGGAGACTGGGTCTTTGGCAGTTCCCCTGTCCCTAGGCAGCAGAGCCCGGGCCTGAGGTTACCCCACTGGGGTTCCTCCTCCTGAGGGTTCTTCGGAGTTGTCTTCAGAGGAGCCCCAAGGAAGAGATCGTGCAAGAGGAAGCACGTGGACTCCCCCGAGTCTCTTACATCGGACACTGATCTTGATGATGCGGAGGGGTCCCCAAAGTCATCCTCGGATGATGTCTCATTCGCAGACATTTTAGAGATCCTTAGCAACGAGGCGGCTGGATATCCAAACCCTCTGCTGATGAGTCAGTGCTTCTCAAGGCCTTTGGGGCTCAGCCTCCGCCTCCTGGGTGTCTCCGACGAGCTCCTGGATTTGGTTCGTCGGAGGGAGTGGGAACAACCAGATACTGTGGAACCAGTGCCTTCTGGCCCTAACAGATTTTTGTCTGCCTCAGACGACAAGGAGTTCTTGACAAAGGCGTGGCTGTAGATGCCATGGTGGTGGCATCTGTTACACAACAAGACGTGCCAGAGGCTTCAACGTGCGCCCATCCTCCTAATAAGGAGTCCAGGAGCATGGACCGGAAGCGCACCCTGACTTCAGCGGCCTTTACACTACGGTCCCTGAATTATTTGGCACATTTTACCAGGCTACAGAGGGATCTGGTCAAGGAGCTGTCAGATTCCCTCTCAGGTAACCTACCTGAGCAGCTAGCCCAGTCGGTTAGCTCTCAGTTGGCTATCCTTACCTCGATTTCTAACTCGTCCATGAGGCTCATTTCATATGTGTCAAGGGGCGGCAGGCACAGGCGTGGCTCTACGGAGACAAGCCTGGCGAGGCCTTCAAGTCTTCCTTCACGACGGCCCTTTGATGGGTCCTCTTTGTTTGGACCTAAGACACTCTTACCCGCTGTGAGCAAGAGGGAAAAACTTTATCTGCCGAGGTGCACGTTATTCCACTCCCTTCGGCCTTATCCCAAGGCTAAAGGAGGAGGGAAGATGTGGTTCCAAATCACGGAAGTTTTTCCTCAACAGCAGGAAGATTCCCCTTCCAGAGGCAGAGGACGGGAAATTTTTCTGGGAGACGCGTCCCAGAGGCGGCAGAGGGCCCCGCAATTCTGGAGACCGAGTCCTTTCATGGCTCTTCAGCCTCCCACACTTCATGAGGGATTGCCTGGCTGTGCTGCTCGAGCCAGTCGGGTGCCGTTTTGCCAAGCACCTAAAAGCCTGGGAGTCTATCACTCAGGACAGATGGGTGCGATTATTGCCGGAGGTTACAGCATTCCCTTCACACACTCACCCCCACCGTCCAAAAATCCCGGACCCACCACCCAGTCAAAATCGCAGCTGCAGAAGCTTCAAAGCTGCTAGAAAAAGGAGTCATCCAACCGGTCCCCACAGACCAGATCGGATCCGGAAATTACTCAAGGTTCTTTTTAGTGCCAAAAAAGACAGGGGACCTGAGACCAATATTGATCCCAGCAAACTAAACCAGTCCGCCATGAAGTCCAAATTCCGAATGGTCACTTTACAATCCATTCTCCCATTGTTGGAGAAGGATGTTTGGATGTGCTCCATAGATCTCAAGGACGCCTATTATCACATACCGATACATCAGGCGTCCAGGAGGTATCAGCCTGGGAGACAGTCATTTCCAATTTTGTGCACTGCCCTTTGGTCTCACCACAGCCCCAGGGTGTTCACCAAGTGTTTGGCAGTAGTGACTGCTCACCTGAGGAGTCTCGGATTCCAAGTGTTTCCCTATCTGGACGACTGGCTCCTGACTGCCACCACCAGGCATCTACTAATAGACAATCTCAAAGCCACCATCTCCCTGGGTGCTTCCCTGGGAATTACATTCAATTGGTCAAAGTCTGTCTTGCTACCCTCTCAGCGCATAAGATTCATAGGAGCAGAGATAGACTCAAAATTGATGCTGCCTTCCTTCCGACCGAAAGGATTCAAACTTTACAAGGTCAAGTCCAAGCCCTGCTTCCAAGATCCAAAGCCCCAGCCAGGATGGTCCTGCAACTTTTAGGTTCGATGTCTGCCACGGTTCTCCTAGTTCCACTGGCAAGATTGCACATGAGGATTCTTCAGTGGCTGTTATCGACACAATGGTCTTTTCAGAATCTCCCTCAATCATCTCATACTGATTACAGAAACGCAAACGGGACCTCCGCTGGTGGCTTCAGTCATCCAATCTGAATCAGGGAAGACCTTTGTTATCCCCTCCGTGGCCACCCTGACAACGGATGCCTCCCAGACAGGGTGGGGGGCATTGTCTGGGCAGGTTAGTTCAGGGTTCTTGGCTTCCAGACGAAACCTTTCTCCATATCAATGTATTGGAAATGAGGGCTGTACTTCTGTCCCTACAGGCCTCCACAAGTTTCTCCTCAAGGCATTATCGCCATCCACACAGACAACATGTCGGTGGTCTGGTATCTAAACAAACAAGGAGGGACCAGATCTTACCCCCTTTGCAGAGAGGCCATGAGGGTGTGGGAATGGGCTGTAGCTACCAACGGATTCTTGGTAGCGTGCCACATTCCAGGGAAAATCAATATTTTGGCAGACAGATTAAGCAGGACGATTCTCTCTCCTCACGAGTGATCCCTGAACGAAACAGTAGCAGCTCAGGTTTTCAGAAGATGGGGACCGTGCTGCGACCTGTTTGCAACACCACAAAACACAAAGTGCAAAGGTTCTTTTCCTTGACTCCACGCCAGGGGAGGCAGCTACGGATGCTCTAGCCCAACCTTGGCCAACAGGACTACTTTATGCCTTTCCTCCGGTTCCACTCTCCCAAAGTCATCCAGAAAGCTTCCCAATTGGGGTCCACAATGATACTAATTGCTCCGCACTGGCCTCGTCCGGTATGGTTCCCCTACCTAAAGAAACATGCTCTGGACGGTCCTTGGTTTTGGATCTAACTCGGACCTGCTGATTCATCAGTCGGACGACAACACCAGTCCCTTCACACTTTGAAATTAACAGCTTGGCTCCTCCACTTCCGACTTTAGTCAGAAATCACAACTTAGACCCGAAGTTATTCACATTTTATCTTCGCCCACAAACCCACCACTAAGAAATTGTACCTCAGTAAGTAGAAGAGGTTTGCTATCTGGGCTCAACTCAGGGCTTAGACCCTATCACTGCCCGATACCAGAGGTCTTGAAATTTTTAACATCCTTGTTTACTCAAGGATCTTCAGTCTCTACTATTAAAGTCCAACTAGCAGCTATCTCCAAATTTCACGAATCCATGGACCCACCATTGATGAGCAGCAGATTATGCAAAACTTTCATTAAAGGTGCTGTGCTGTTAAGACCCCCAGTTTTTCATCCTATCTTGATTTGGTACTTGCCTTAACATCTTCCCCTTCGAACCGGCTGCTACATGTGAGTTAAAATATCTGTCTTGGAAAACTGCCTTTTTAGTTGCAATTACCTCTGCAAGAAGAGTTTCAGAGCTTCAAGCCCTATCTATCAAACCACCGTACTTGATTTTTCACAAGGATAGAGTATCACTTAGGCCTAATCCATCCTTTGTTCCAAAGGTTTGTTCTAATCTCTGTCTCCAACAATCTCTAGAGCTACCAGTTTTCTTTCCAAAATTCTCAAATGAAGCAGAATACACCTTCCATAAATTGGATGTTCACAGGCAATTGCGCTTCTATCTAGACAGGACTCAACAAATTCAAAAGAGACCAGTTGTTTGTGTCCTTTTCAGATAATAAATTGGGTCAAACCATCACGAAAGCTACTATCTCCAAATGGATTAGAGATTGTATAACTCAGGCTTATTCCTCTTCAAATAAGCAACTTACAACATCTATCAAAGCTCACTCTACCAGAGCTATGGCTACTTCTATTGCTTTTCATTCCAAGCTCGCTATCTCTGAGATTTGTGCTGCGGCTACTTGGTCCAACCCGCACACTTTCATTTCCCACTATAAATTGGATGTGGCATCTAAAGGGCGAGCATCATTTGGTTCCACGGTACTCAGGAGTGTTTTCCAGTGAGCCACCCAGGATTCAGGTGCTAGGGACGCTGTCCCATCAGTCAGAATGTAGGTGAGATAGGATCACATAACATCTTTTAGTTATGATCAGAAGAGATTGAACGGTTTTGAGTTCTACTGTTTTATCTTGTTTCATCTGACGATGTTATATAAGCAGCGTGTGTGTCTGTGTATGTATGCGGACAAACTAGATCTGGGGGACTGGTAGTGGTGCATCCTGGGATATAGTAAGCTCAGCCAATAAGAGACTTCGCCTTGGCATGTCGGAGCCGAGGATCAACCCATCAGTCAGAATGTAGGCGAGATGGATCCCAAACATCTGAAGTTATGGTGAGTACATAACTAAAAGTTACCTTTCTTCAGATTCACCCTAGTTCTAATTGATATTGTCTAAAATTAAATGTTCGTCCTCCAAAATGGCAAAACACAGATTGCATCTTCCACATTTCCTAGTACTTTCTTTTCCTTGTCCCTTTGTATGTGTTTCTGAATTTACATGGCATTCAAATTTGTGTTTAAGATTAGCCTCTGTTTTTAACATGAATTTTGGTTTGTCCCCTAATAAGTTATATACCTCACCATCACGTCTAAGTAGATTCCAATTCCTGACCACTATATTTTTAATGTGTTCAACTGAGGGATTGTATCCCAACACAAGGGCTCTCCCAAAATCTTCATCTCTTTGTTTATTATTAGTAACTTCCATTCCAAGTCCTAATAGGAGTTTATATTATTACCCCACTCGGTTTTTACATTTTGAGTCACATCCCTAATCATCACTAAGGGATAACCCCTGTTGGTGAACATTTCTCCTATAAAGTCTGTTTCCCTTATCATATATAGCATAGTATATTTAAAAGTGCATGTGTCAATTGCTTTTGATTCTGATGAAGTCCATGGTTGACTGGACAAAAGCGTTCAATCTACACAATAAATATTGTTTTTATGGTGGATTTAAGGAGTGTTGAACGGGTCTTTATTGTCCTTGGAACACCTAGTGCTTGTGCAGTGTTTCTAAATTTTTGTTGTTGGGAAGTTGTCAAAAGAGGTGACAACTGCCTTTGAACCATGGACTGATCTAATTGCTCTGTTTTGCTATGAAAGGCATAGCTACATTGGAAACAACTGTGAATCAGTATAAATTCTCTTCCTCTATGCAATAAAGATAATGGAAAACAGTTTCACACCTCTCTCTCTTGTTTACAGCAGCCTGAGTTCTTGACTACAGATTTCTCTGTGTCTGTGGTATGTCATGCAAGTGTAGACAAATTCCTCTGCAACTTATGTGAGACGTTAAGCTAAACAAAGTGGGTTGTCTTTCCATTCCTTTGATATGAAAGTGAGGAAATAAAAGTTTTACAAAAGTACAAGCAGGTTTCAAGTACCTAGACATTACGGGAATCATATTGTAGGAAGAAAAGCAACCTAAGAGTTGAGTCAAACTGTAGGAGAAGGTGACGTTTTCCTTTAAAAAATAA
The DNA here is from genome assembly GCF_019279795.1 of Protopterus annectens. Lineage (NCBI taxonomy): Eukaryota > Metazoa > Chordata > Ceratodontiformes > Protopteridae > Protopterus > Protopterus annectens. The sequence continues at coordinate 839,504,442 of NC_056732.1, forward strand.
CACTAATTCATGCACACATATTCCAAGTGCTGAAACCTTATGTTTTGTCATTCTGCTTACTCCCATTTCTACCTTCTGATATTTGGAAGTCACAGTTTAGTAGACTGCACTTGATTTATTGACAGGGAGCTACGTATGCATATAGATGGTATCAATTTGTTTTAGCGGCTGTTTTTTTCATCCAACCTGTTAATTGGCTGACTTTTGTGATGGTTCTTGGGTTGCTGAAAGTTAACTTGGCGCAATAATGTTGACAATTGGGTTTAGGGATTTCTCCCCGTCCCTACTGTTGTGTGACATTGGAGTTGGTATATGTAAGAAGTAGGGGTGGGAGGGGTACAGGAGGTGCAGAGGGGCTTATCCACCCTGAAAAAAAGATGAACAGAAAATGTTTTTTAATGTACGTTTGTGATTTTGTCCTGTCATTCAAATGTAGTTCATGTATTGCTGTTTGGCAATAGTATATTTCGACTATTGCCTATACCTCTCAGCCACTTAGTGCAAGAAATCTGGAGAAAGCCTAAAATAATCAGGGGACAAAGATCCAAAAATAGGAACAGGTTTTAAATAATGCTCTTATAAACTTTCTAGAATAATGGGTTTGTATTATTAAGCATGTTTTGGTGGATATGAAGTCTGAAACTGAAATGTGATTCATTATTTAGTGACTTCAGTCATCAGTGATATGCCAGAAAACCACACATTTTATGAGAGACAGACCAAAAAAATTGTTCCTTGGAACAAGCTAATCTATAAAAAGTGTTTTTTTTTTGCAGGGAGCAAGCTCCCCTGCACTTCCCACACCACCCCTATTAATTACATATACTAACTCTGAGATTATACAATCCCAAGGAATGGACATATTCCTCTTCCCTGGGGATTATCTTAATCACACAGCTGTTGATCATCTACATTGTCAAAGTTGGTCAACAATGCAGAGATTGATCTTAGTCACAATTGATCAGTCTCATGGAAACCACACACATATATATATATATATATATATATATATATATATATATATATATATATATATATATATACATCCATATGGGTGCAGAATATTTTATCAGTGTGGCTTTTCATCGATGGGTGAAAAGCCAACACAGTTGATCGAAAATGAGATACTCAAAGATACTGGCTGTTTCACCATGAAGTCATAGTACAATGCAGTTTGGCGGAATACGCCCTCACCCCACTGTAGTGCATTCTTGAAGTTGGTATATATACACACACATATATAAGTACCAAGGTTACGGGGGTGCATTTTTTATGCTTTTTTCCCCCCAATCCTTTGTGGATCAATGTTTTTTTTTCGACTATTGGAGTTTGATCATTTCTTGATCGATATGTAGTGGGTTTGATGAGTTGTTAGGCCCCCATATATAGACAGCTACTGAGATCTGTTGTATGTTCATTGTCTAAAATTATGGTGGACTGAAATATCAGAAGGGATCTCTGATATTCTCTTTTTATTGAGGTTCCATAACCAACATATAGGTGTAGGTAGTACAGGGGATATATATGTAAATGCATATATAGCTACATGACCTACACGAAAGGCACCAGAATATTGCCTCCCTCGCCCCCATAACCTGCATCTGGCACCCAACTACCCCACTATTGCACTAGCATGCAACAGTGGGCTGTACATTGTTCCGTTCAGTACCCCACAGCTATGAAATATGGCAGCATAATGCATCCATCATTGAATACAGGGCCATAATGCGATGTAGATGGCAATAGGTATGCAGCAATGTGTACTGAGACAAACCAAGGAAAGACCATCTTTGAACTGTGTAGCACATCCCTGCATACCAGTCAGCAAGGCTTCATATACCATGGCATACAGCCATTCTTGTTACTCTCGTATGCAGTACTACTATGCAGACACACACATGGACATGTGTTCATGTAGGATAGGAAGCCATATAACTGTCCACCTTTGTCTCCCTATCCAGGTCCATCACAGTTTCATAGTCCTATGACATTGTGACATGGCCTTGTAAGATGCCTGGTACACAGGCTGCCATAATCTATGCCCTTGCCATTGTATGAATCGCCACTTGAGTACTCTGGGCACTTATATCACTATTTGGCACATAGGTCACTTAGGTCATAAGTAATTTATATATTAGTGCTCCTCTTCCAAATGCTCTTGGCCATACTATTTATGTGCACACAGGTTTTCTATACTGTGTTACCCTGGAATACTGTTGATCTTCCCATTAGCAGGCCTGACTATACAGTTTATTTCACCTAGAGTTTTATGCTATTTGCCTGCATACTAAATGGATCTCATGTCCATGTACTATGCCATTATATGTGTGATCATATACTAAATCGAACCTTTCCTGGTGTGTGCATAACATTATTCCCCTATTCCTAAACAGTTTATGTTTGGGGCAAGGTGCTATAGCAAGCTATGGATGTTGCCAAGTGCTGGGAATCCCAATAATTGCCTATGATGAATAATGCAGCTAAAGATTAGAATCCAGAAGTGCCAGATGATGGAAAATTTGCAATTCAAAAAAAATATCCAAGTATCAGAGTTGTCCTCATAAAGTGTAAATTAAAACTGGTGGACTATTGTCAAACTCATTGCTTGACACAGAATGCTATTGAGTGACACGGATATAACATGTTTCTATTCTTGAAGGCACCCTACAGTTTATTTATTTTATTTTTATTTTACATTTGTTAACTGGGATGGTCTGACTGGACACAGATCCATTTTTAGCTGAGGCCCGGGGAGAAAAACTCCACAGTAAGTAAAATTTTACACAATATGTTGAAATACAGTATAGAGAGAATTTTCAAACAATATGTTAAAATACAGTATACAGCAGAAGACATAACAAGACCTATATATATATATATATATACAGGAAAAATAGTTTCACATGGTTAATAACAGAATAAGTATACAAATTCAATCAGAATTAGGAGAAGACCTAGACTGTAATAAATATTACAGTAGGTATATTAGGAAGTGAGGTATATACGTGGAATAATTTGAGGACTCATGTAATACATGGGCATAACCACTTATTCTTTAAGTGTGTTCTAAGTCAGTTTTTAAAGTGAGAAGAGATAGGGGCAGAAATCAGAGCAGGAGGGAGATTATTCCAGGTTCTAGCTTTGGAATGGGAGAACAGTGCTTTTCCTGGCGTATTGTTAGCCCTAGAGATACAGAGGAGGGGTTTCTCGGAAGATCGTAGAGGATGATTTGTATTATAGTGGGTGAGAAGTTGGCCTAGTGCAGGTTTTTTTTCTGGATATGTTACCACATTGTAGGCAATGACTAATTGGTGATAGGTTAGCAGCTGCGGATGTTCCAACCATTGCAGTTCCCTTAGAGCCTGGCAATGGTGGGTTCTAAAGTAGGGTTACCATCTGTCCCACTTTGCGAGGGGCAGTCCCTCTTTGGGCAGTTGTGTCCTGTAATAAAATTGAAAAAATGGCAAATGTCCTGAGATTTTAGGACAAAAATATTTCCTATATTTTCTTTAATAGTTGCATAAACCAGTTATTTTGTATCTGAAACACCTAAATGTTATAAGAAACAGAATAAGCAACTCAAATGCTACAAGAATAAGCTTTTATTTTGGCAATAAAAGTGAAGTTCTTTCATTTGTACTTGCCATGGGTATGTTTTGCTCTGCAAAATCTGACGTTTCTACAAAAAATGTCCCACTTTGGGCATTTGAAAAGGTGGCAACCCTATTCTAAAGGCGGAGTTGTTTGCAAACTTGCTGAATTCATTATAACTTGATTTGAGTCTGGCAAGGTCAAGTTTTCTAAGCTGGGTAAGAATTGGAGCAGCATACATTAGGATAGACAAGAGGTGAGTTTGGGCTAGGGTAATCCATGCTTGTTTCGAAAGGGATTCCCTGTGCCTGTATAGTGTTCCCATTTTTTATGGACTTTTTTGATAGTTTGTGAAATGTGGACGTTGAAGTGTAGATTTTTATCAATTTCAATGCCTAGGAGTTTGGTATGGTCAGAGGGAGAGATAATACTGATATTTTTGGAGGAGATAGTGAAGGATAGATGAGTGGAAATGGTTTTGTTGGGGGTGAAAAGTAGTAATTTGGTTTTATTAGGGTTTAGGATAAGTTGGATCTGACTGATCCAACCTTCCACAGAGCTAAAGGATTCCTGGGTGTGTTGTTGTAGGGTGGGAAGTGATGGAGCTGAACAGATAAGAGTTGAATCATCAGAGTATTGCAGCGTACTGCAGAACCTATCTATAGGGCTGGTCAGGACAGAACAGTAAAAGGACGATATCTCTGCAATTAAGCAGGAGTGGGAGGGAGTTGTGCAGGTTCAAGGTGGGGGAGGGGGTAGACACAAAGTAATACAAGGTTGTGAATCAGGAAAAACTGGACTAGGCCAGCTGCTAAAAAGAAAACAGGAAAACCCAAACTAAGTCAATTCCAGGTCAGTGCCGTGCAGCATCTTCCTAATAACTACAAATCTTATGCTACTACTCTAGTACAGTGTGGTGAAAAGGACCACCACTTCTACAGAGAAAAACAATTGAAGTATGGGCTGCAGGTACATAGGTAAATTTTTCCAAGAGAAAGTAGTTTTAAGTAATTGACCTAGGAGTATAATAGGAAGAGAAAAATGGGGGAGGGGGACCAGTAGTGTGCACGTATACAGTAAAAGGGGAAAGAGTCTTCAGTTTAGAGGACAGATTAAATACAACTCTAACATACACTAGTGTAGCTGAAAGCACTTTAGTGTTCCACCAACGCAGGGTCTCACAGTGCAGGGCAATGAGACAGCCTTAGATTGATTGGAGGTTGGCCAAGACACAGGATGAAACTTTTGCTGAGGGGAACTAGTGTAGCTGAAAACACTTTAGTGTTCCACCGACACAAGGTCTCACAGTGCAGGGCAGTGAGACAGCCTTGGGTTGATTGGAGGTTGGCCAAGACACAGGATGAAACTTTTGCTGAGGAGAACTAGTGTAGCTGAAAGCACTTTAGTGTTCCACTGATGCAGGGTCTCACAGTGCAGGGCAACGAGACAGCCTTGGGTTGATTGGAGGTTGGCAAAGACACAGGATAAAACTTTTGCTGAGGGGAACTAGTGTAGCTAAAAGCACTTTAGTGTTCCACTGAAGCAGGTGGAATATGTGATACAGCAAATGAGATGATGCCACAGGCATGACTCCACCTGCTGCATGCCTGCAGTAAGGAGGTGCCCAGTCAGACATTACCAGTGGCTGCTGTTGGATTAGCTTCCTGACCAGAACCTTGTCCTTAGGTAGTGGCTGTAGTAAACTGCCGTTGGCTGTGTGTGACACATGCAGCATGCATGAGTTTATGCAACCAGCATGGAAACCCTATCCTTCTACAAACCAGTATCTTCCTAATGCTAACTATACCTGCATTAATGACATTTCATTGTTATAAAGGTGATACAGTAGGGGTATCCCAGACTGCTGCCTTTCACATTCTGGACAAGATCCCAGCTGCCACATGTCATGGTGCTAGGGACTACATAAAGTTGCTCTCAACATGAACAGAGCACCTTGCAACCACAGAAATGTTCTATGATGTAACACACCTCTTCCTTATCCCTGTGGCCACTGACTGAACCCATATTGCTACAGAGGCCGCTTTTGGGTACATTAGCTAGAGGTGATGGTGCTCAGTCAGCAGTCAGGTTATATGCTCTGCAGATGGACATATTGCCCTACAAATTGATTGTTCATTCCCTGACCCTGTGTGTGATTCACATATAAGGTAAAACTGTGCCCTGAGATGCACATTCCTCAATAAGGCATTCCATCTAGTAGGTGATGTACAAACGATAGCATCCTAGTGTAAGTTATAACTATACACCACTACACATGTGACTACAAAATGCCATTATATTGTTTAGATGACAGTGAGTATCTCCTGGAGCCCTGGATAATGAAACCTGTTCACCATCCTCAATCAACTTCAACCTCCTGAGGAAGCCTACAATCAATCATACCACATCAGAAAGTATGCGGTTCAGTTTTTGGGTTGCTGCAGTCCTGATTCTAGTGTCCAGACACATACATTCAAGAGTGTTGCACAATACACACCCAAAAATACATATCATATGGTTATCAGATGTGCAGTCTTATACAATATGATAACATGAACATCTGGACTGAAAGACCCTCAGATAACTGAACAGGAATGGCAGTTGGGTATATTATCCATTTGCAACGATAAACCTGTGGGAAAGAACATTTGCACACAAGAAAAGTACTCATATATCCATACAGAAGTGGTACGTCAGCTTCTGGTGCAAACTCTGTGTGCTGTGACATGCCATAATGTCAGTACAGAGAGAAAACCTGAGGTCTATAATTTCCATAGAAGTACAGCTGTTTTGGCAATAACATCCTAGGGTACACTGATATTTACTTATTATGAATATCTTTAGTATCATGAAGCATCTACATTTTAAACAAGAACATTGTTTCACATTTGGCACAGCAGTTGTCATCTGCACAGGCATCAGGAAGGACTGCAGATTTGGGGGCACAGATATTTTTGTCACGACAGGGTAAGTTGAAGTTGGCCACTATGGGATGTAATAAACTCCTTGGAATCCTTTAATTGTGCTGGAGATAGTACACAACTGGTGCCATTTGTAACTGCCTGAAATTTCCTTGCAGAGTTCAGTGCCTGTTTAAGTATCTCTATGACCTAGTGAAGACAGGCTTATGTTGTGGGTCCATGGCCAATAATATTCACCCTTCTGCCTCTATCATACCACAGCTACTCAGTCACCACACCCTCCTCAATGACTTTAGTGATGCCATAATGCCTCCAGGTCTTTATATACAAACAGACCACCCTTGTGAATCGATTCCAATAGAGAATGTTACCATAGGAATGTGTCCACATACTATCATTTTATTTAACAAACCTGATAAGGCTTAGTTTAAATTTCATTGATTTTGTGTTGGAACCACCAGGTATATTTCCCAGTCCATTGACCCTGAGATTTTAATTTTCCTTGTGACAGCAATTATCATAGTATGGTTTTTATAAGAGATGTTCCTCATCTTCATAGGACTCTTGCATATACCTTTGCTTATTGTGAAGCTTGACCAAAATTTTTATGCTACTACATTCACTTTACCCTATGGCTGGGTGATCAGTTCATTCTTTATTAGCAACATGTTACAACCATAACTCTCCCTTTTTATTTTCTGCTGTAAATAAATAAATAATACATTCTTATGGTTGTTAGTCTTAAATATCAAGCCAGGTTCAGACAGAGGTAATTAGAAAAGAAAACAGACTCTGTAATTCTATAGTTTATTTAATCTAGACTTATTATGATAATAACAATATGTGAAATCTTAGTACCTCTTTTTTAAGTTATATTAACCAATTTCTCTGGCTTCACTAAAGTTTTATTTATTTCTTAATTTTGAATTTGCCTTTTTGTTTGTTTTGCCATTGTGTTTTCATGAATGAAGAAACTAAAGATATTATATAACTTATTGATATTATCCTGAGCAGATAAAAACGCCCACCAGCCTATCCAGATAGCAGAGTCCAGCAAACACGAAGTAATAAAATATTCAAAAAGACAAATGGACCCAAAGACAGCTGAAGATTCCAGTATAAAAGACTTTAATCACAATGGCATAAGCGCTTTCACAGGTGAAACCTGCTTCATCAGATGCTAATAACAACCCCCACAGAATGCTTGTTTAAATACACAAATTTAAATGTCTCAAATCACATGACATAAAATTTAAACATACTAATGAGTCTCAAATCACATGACATAAAATTTAAACACACTAGATAGCCTTTGTATGTTTTATGAATATTTTTATAAGTACATATAAGCATATATACTTTTGTATACTTTTTAGTGTCTAAATGTGGACATATATATTTGGTTCAAGTTTTTATTGTTTTTATGTTGATTTAGCTATATTGATTATTAAAAGTTTTCTGTGTGTTTAAATTTTATGTCATGTGATTTGAGACTCATTTAAATTTGTGTATTTAAACAAGCATTCTGTGGGGGTTGCTGTGTAGCATCTGATGAAGCAGGTTTCACCTGTGAAAGCGCTTATGCCATTTTGATTAAATTCTTTTGAATTGGAATCTTCAGCTGTCTTTGGGTACATTTGTCTTTTTGGAATATTATCCTGAGCAGATTTATTCTGGTCACAGAAGATTGTATCCCAGTCATGTTTCCTAAGTACGTCACTCATTGCGTAATAGTTTCAGTTGATGCAGTTTAGGCAGGATGATCAGTTTATTACTGAGTTTGATTTTGCTCTTAAAGATGACAGATCCTGATCTTTGTGTTAATTACAAATGGCATAAGCAAGGGAGAGGACCAGAAACATTCTGAGTCAGTTGGCATGATATCTAAGATACTGCCTTCACTAGTTGGATTCTTTGATGTTTTCCAAACTGTTTTGATTAACATAATCAGTATAATAAATACTGGATATATTTATTTGACAATGAGTAGTTTACTCAGGCAATGTTTAATGATTAAAAGCTGCCCATAAGGACTGTATGTTCATTATTTTTTGCATTTGTTTTGTACTGATTTTACATCCTAGTGTTTAATAAGGAAATTGCCATGCTCTCTAGGAGAAAACCAAGGTAATCCAGAAAGTTTGATTTAAGTCTGGTATCCTACCTGTGACCCAAAAGGTGATGGGATTAATGAGAAAAGAGCTGTGAAGCCCAGTTTCAAAATGTTTTATCAGCCTAATGGGAGAGGAAGAACAAAAGGTTTACAAATATCTTGCTATGAGGAATTTTTTGGCTAGGACAAAAACCTTCAAATGTGACTGAAAGATATTTTAAGGGGCAGGAAAATGCATTCCTAAATATAGTATTGGAAGATTTAAATAAAAGCCAGTATTTTGTACGATGAGGAAGCTGACTGGTACAGAAATACAATAGAAGGGAAATCAGCTCTTTTTTATGCATGGCAGTGTAAGGATACTTTTTTGGAAAGAGAATAAACTCTAGGAAAGGGAAAGCTTGGGTGTAAGCAGTAGCCATCATTTAATTAGAATCCCAGCAATCTTCAGCTTAATATGTATCCCTTTTAGGCACAAGTGGATATTTAAGGTCTGTATCTAACATCAATAACTTGATAACTCCTGACAAAGGGCTCTTGGCAGCCTCAAAGCTCTAGTAATTTCAACCCTTATGTTGGTCTAATAAAAGGTGCTACATCATGTCTATGATCTAGTGTCTTTGTGTTTTCAGTTAGAATCCAGTTGTGTTATGGCAAGTTCATAACTTTCTCCTAAGTGGCAGCATGGATATCCTTCATACCTCAGTTGTCAAATGTTCATAAGGGGCAAAATTCCATCAGTGGACTGTATAATTTCAGTGAACCATGAGCACTTGAACCAGTAAATCAATTAAACATTTATTTCATTTATTTACTGGATAAAACTCAGTAAATTTACAGCTGTTTTGTAGGGGAGGAATATTTATATTTTTTTCCTAAAGGAAATATTGATTGGATACAGGGGAAAATTTTGAGATGTGCAGTGGGATACTTAATACCCACTTATTTACTACCAGATGGCATTTTATTTTAACATCTCACATCACTGTGTGATACTTCCTCAAACTATAATCTAGTTTCATTACTAGAATATGAATTCAGGTAATACATGTAGGGACAGAATGCTGCATTTCAACCATCAAAGATGAGTGTGTTTTTTTCTTGAACCACACTACTGACAGAAATAATTTCTGTGCATTTAAGTATTCTTGCCTGTAGATGTCACTGTTACATCCCTGAATATTACAAGGATATGACTTCCTCTAAATTTCACTTTTGCTATTGGTCCATCTCACATTTATGATCCCCAGCATCACCACTGCATCTGAGCAATAACTAATCAGATTCAAACACATAAGCATACTTCATAGCAGAGGTTTCCAAAATCATAATTTGAACAATATCTAATATGCTTTTCAATATACTGTTTAAGCATTCTGCTTGCACGTACCTCTCAACTGTCCAGATTTTCACAGAATGTCCAAATTTTTATCTCAGTTTTTGGTCTGTTTCTCATAAAATGTGTTGTTTTCTGGCAAGTCTTTGAGGATCTAAGTCACTAAATAATGACAGACATTACAGTTTCAGACTTCATATTCTTTGGAAAATGCATGCTAATACAAAATCTGTTATTCTAGAAACTTTCTAAGTTTGTAAGAGAAATACTTAAAATCTGTCCCTATTTCGGACCTTTGTTTCCCCATTATTTTTGGCTTTGTCCAGATATCTTGCTCTAAGAGGTTGAGAAGTATGTACCTGCATGTTCAGTGTAAAATAAAGCACAGTTAAATATGACACTATAATTCACAGTTTCAGTATTACTGGTATAAAATCTGTCTGTACTAAATGTCCTTTTATTGATAAACTATGCTTAGAACAGACATATTTGCAGACATAACACTGACTGTATGCATAAGTGTCCTTGAGGACATAAGACATTTATATTAAGCAAAGGCCTGTCACACCTAATAAAGTGATTTTTGGATATCTTCTTGTCTTTTTGCCTGTACTAACACTCTAAGAATGTGCTATAGACTGCAGGCAAGTATGTGTCTTAAATAAAACTCTTAATTAGACAACACATATCCCAGTGCTTATAAATTATATGAAAAAAAATACATATCTACTTGCTCACCTCTTTGCAGTTATCATCAGAGAGCAAGTTAACTTCCAGAAAAACATGGAACTTACTTTCAATTTTTTTATCTTTTATGGTTAAGAAACACAACTTCATTGTTATAAGATCTTAAACATAAATAAGCCCTTATCTTTATGTTTGGAATATTAAATGGAATATTTAAAAAAGGTGCAATCCATATAGACTTTCCAAAGCATAATGGCAGTTGTTGGTTTCTAATCAAGTTCACATACAATGGACTTTTTATTTCAGTTCATAATATAAAATCCCTTCACACTGTATTTTGCTTTAGTTCTGTTGTATTCTATCTTGAATAGGTGCTGAGATCTTTGTTAATGAAATATTTAAAAATATAATATGTGCTTCCACCCATGCCTACAAATCATCAGCCATTCTCCATTCACCTAACAAAGCTGTTATCCATGATTTGAAGTGAGTTTTGTCCCCCTTCATCATAGCATTATTCTCACACTCTGGTTATCCACATGCTAACGGCTGCTATAATCCCAATGGCCTGAAGCCCTGTCTTTATCCTCTTACTTGGGCTACCTTCTTTTAAGGATAGACCCTGTGTCTTGGCTGGAGAACTTCACAGCAGCCCAAGGATACAAATATACATGTATATATACAAAGGGTTCCTATTACGTGATTGAAGACGCATTCTGTTGAATGCATCTTGATCGAACGTAAAAGAACAAAAAAGCAAAATAGCAAAGCGGCTTTTAAGCAAATTCTTTCCCTGGGAACGAATTTGCTTGGCCGCTTCCATTACTTTGCCATTTTCAGCACTGTAGTGCGATCTTGGAGTTGGTATATTTAAGTAGGGGGGGTGGGGTGCAGTGGGGGGCTTGTCGCCCTGCATTTGTGTAGTGAAAACAAAAAAACTGCAGCAGACCACCACTAAAATGAACTGTTTAATTACTCAATATAAAACAATAAAAATACAGATGAAAAATCCACACAGAGATAAGCGCTTTCAGGCTCCTGCCCTTCGTCAGATAATTTGTGTACTTGGTGTTTTTAAATTTAAACCTAATGTAAGCTAATCACAATTCAGTATTGCACCCGCTGATTCTTAAATAGAGCATCAGTGTCCCAGCATTTATACTCCTTGAAATATTCCTGAATTTTGCTATAGCATGCATTGTATTGCCTCGTAAACACTTATATGTTATAGTGCCAATGCTGCTTGCAGTACCACTATGATACTCAGACTTCAGTGAATGTCGCCAGAGCAAGGCATTGCAACAACCCCCCAGATGGTTGAAATGGCATTAGCTACTTACTCCTATCCTCACTAGCTGACTTCTGTAGTGCATGGGCAAATAATCAGTTCTGGGCCATCTAGGTAACAATTCAGGCTTCATCCCGCAGTACCATGGAGACAGAGCTTGAAACTGCATATTTAAAATGGATTTTTTGCATACTCTTCTGAATCAAATGTGAAGATAAACATATCAGAAATCATCTCATAAAATGGCCAAGAGCCCAGCAGCGAATTCTTTCCCTTAGGAGTGAGAACTGAGCATGCTGGGAGTACTGCCATCATCTCTTTGGAGGGTATTTTCCCTTTATAGCTCTATATTTCCCTGTGCATGCCTGTATATATCCACAGACATGTAATGTGCTGCCGCAAGGGACGTCATGCAGTTTTGAAAGTGATACAGCCCTCAGAGATCCCACCTCTACTTGAGACAACCACCCTTGTGTATTCTCAAGTACCCACTAAACATTCTGGCATGGTGGCTGCTTACCTTCTCCTGGCACCCAAGCTCCATGATCACATTCTTGTAATAGTCAAAAATAATGTTTTAGGATCATAGAAATTTGATACAGACAGAACATTTTGTACACACAAATTACATATAAAGGGAGAATGATGGGAAAGAAATATGCTTCAAACCTTCAGATATATACTGTAAAACATGTTCGTATTTAAAAAAATATTCGATGTACAGAACACTAGCTCAGGACAGAATGACTCATAAAATGCTAAAAAGCAATTATATTTATGGATGAGATGTTTTCCTGACATTTTTCTCATAGAAAGTGCATCCTTCAAAATTTCCTAACTGAAATAATTCTGAAGTTGTTCTCAGAGAAGAAGGAAATAAAATCTCTATTTGTTGATATGGTATGTTTTCATACTTGATGTTTGACATTGTCTTATTTGGGTTGGTCAAAACTGTTCTCATATTGTAACAGGAAGATACCATCTAATAATCCAATGAATAGGGTGTATCTACATGAATAAATTCAGGAGGCAGTAATTTGTGTTTTTTTTGTACTTAGTATTTTTGTGCCTAGTGTTTGCTTTACAATTTAACATCAAATGCTGGAAAAATTAATACATTCAACAGATGTAGAAATGGCCACTGAAGCATGCAATAAGGCTTACAACATGAAAAATAAAAGTTTTCTTCAAATGAAAAGCCTAAAAGGGAACACATGCAGGTTTAGTCATCTTTGAGACTGGAAGGCCTGTTATGAAGTCTGCTTGTAAATATACTAAAAAGCTGAGATATGGAAGTCAATTTTTAATGCATGTGTAATACTGTATTGCTCAGCATTTTAACTGTCTTTTTTGTCTTTTCAATACAAAGATTGTGTTATTTTGTTTATGCTTACTTAATACTTTATAGCTTGTATCCCTGGATATAGGATTTTTTTTCATTATTTTCCTAAAAAAGTATCTGCGACAGTGAGGGAGAGCTGGAAAATCTGGCAGTATTTATGTCCTGTTGAGAAAAGTAATTTTTTATTTCAAAGGCTGCTAATTAGACCAGGGAGCTTATTCCCTCAGATGCAACCCTTATATCAACCCATGAATCTATTTGTTGAAATTCACCCTTGCATTTAATGACTGCATTTGCACTTAATCTGAACTGTAATTGCCAGAATATGAACAGCATGATTCATGGTAGAGGAGCACCAGCGTCCTAAAGAAAGAATGCACATCTGTATAGAAAGTACAGTAAAGCAAAAATGGTGTATGATGGCTATGTTGTAACCGCTCACTACTCTGTGTCTTACAGATTGTCATCAGACCACTGTTCATGCAGAGAAAACCTCCAGTTCTGTTAATCATACCCAGTAGTTTTGTTCATTATGCCATTTGTTGTTGCCATCTGTTACATGCACTTGCTTAAAAAGTATTACTCACATCAGTGTCCAGTGTTGTGTAGTAGCACCTTTCTCAGTGACATGCAGTCTGCGTATGTATGTGTGTGCATGCATGCGTGTGCGTAAGTGTGCATTTATGCATATGTGCCTATATTCATCTGTGCATGTATATAGGTATGTGTGCATATGTGAGGTCTTTCTCTATATAATTTGTTCTTTAGGCTTAAGGAATGAATTTCCTTAAGACTGGCAAAGCCACAAATCACAAATGAGTTCTCAAACCCTGCTGTACAACATATTTCATTTATCATTTAAAGCAGACCTCAACATGTTGTGTTTACCATGTTTTTTCTGGATTTTAATTTGGATTACTGTTTTTCATTTATTTCAGTGGGATACAGTAATTTTGTATGATGTTGAGCAGGACTTTATGTAGATTATGTTTTCTGAGTGGGTTGCCTACTACATACTGTTTTAATGCAGTTCTTCTGTAAGTTGTAATCTCTTCATGTTTAAGGTAATTTTTTGTGGTGCCTCTGTGGTAGTCTGATGAGGGTTATATTAATGTATGTTAAACTTAGACATCAGTTATGTGATTTAATTCACTTAATTGTATTTAATATGAATTTCCTTTTTTTCAATGACTTTTTTATTGATTGTAATGACATTTGAATAAAATGTTACAAACATATGAAAACGATTCCACAGAAACTTCCAATGCAATTAAGACACACACACACACACACACATATATATATATATATATATATATATATATATATATGTGTGTGTGTGTGTGTGTGTGTGTGTGTCTACTTGTAAACACTGAAATTCCAAAATACTGAAGACCACAATGCTGAGACAAAAATACCGAAACTGCATTCCGCTGAATGTTTACAATCCCGAATGTTGAAATAATGAAATGGCTATTAATAAAGTGCTGCAAAAGTTTTAAGAGGTGTTATGTCTTTAAGACACTGTACATTGTACTGAAACAAAGAAAAATGGCTAGCGTTAGGTTGCAAGCTCAGGTAAGTGTCAGAGTGATGTATTTTACTGTAAAGTATGAGAAAGGTAAGCAAGTCTTGTTTAAAGACGTTACAAAGATTCTGCTGCACTTCACACATGCAGCCATACATTAAGGCATTTTTGTCATTTTCTTTGGTGTAGTGTGATCACGGAGTTGCCCCCTTGCTTAAATTTAAATTAGTAGATTGTCATTTGGTTTTATTTGTTTTTGTAGTTTTTATGGTGGAGATTGGGATGTTTAGCTTTACTTGTTTTTGATGTTTTGGTTGTTGATGTTGTGAAGTTTCAGGATATTGCAGTTTCATCATTTTCATCTTGGTATTGTTTTCTTCAGTATTTTGGAATTTCAGTGTGTGTGTGTGTGTGTGTGTGTGTGTGTGTGTGTGTGTGTGTGTGTGTATATATATATATATATATATATATATATATATATACTTCTGAAGTGAATCCCTGTTTAAACAGGCTAATGAACATAACAATGCTACTTTGCACCCTAAGAAAGGATGTAACTATGTGCACCATTTACAGGTTCAGCTGGCATATATACTTACCAAGAGAGCTATACAAACAGTGCTAATTACTAATCAAAACAATTACAGTTTGGTTGGCTGCCTAGAAGAAATACAGAACATTTTTGGTATACGTATAGAAGTCAGAGATGAATTTAATCAGTGAGGGTGAGGCTGCTTATCCATTAATCCAAATATGGTAATGGTAAAGATTTATTCCAGAAGGAGCTGGGGGTGCTGCCAATAAGGTCATACCACAGGACAATGCCAAAACATGCAAAGGTTATCTGCTTCTATATGCACACACCTCCAGTATTTACCATCACCTTTGGATCCCTGCATTGCATGTCTTATTGGAGTCAGGTGCTACCTTTACAGCAGCTGCATTTGTTGGTTCTTATATTTGGACCACCTAGTAAGTCTATGTGGAACCTGCCATGCTTTTTCCCATTCCTCATCTGTGAGTAACACACCTTCCTGATTATGCCACCTACTCGCTATCTTCTTTTTCAGTGTTGTTGATTTAAGCTCCCATAGATCTCTTTATATTATGTGGGCTCTTCCTTTTTTAGTCCCTAGTCATATTCCACATGGCACTAACCATCTTGTAGCACTAAACGTATGAATATTTTCTTTCCAAATATATATAATCTGATTATAGGAAACCAGTCTTGTCAAGAAACACAATACTCTGCAGCTAATTCTTGTAAAAGTTTAGTTTTTTATGAAAGATCTTCACAGCCTATTTGGTCCCATTCTACAATCTCTTTGCAAATTCAGAATTGCTGGATATATGGCACTATTTTCCTTATTATTTTTGGTGATGCCAAATTATATTTGTTAAGCCTAGTCACCAGTGCATATCACCAAGTTTCAACAACTCTGCATGAATGTCTAATCCATCTTATTAAGGACTGGTATGGGGTCATTTGTTTATCCATCCCATTGAATAATTGTAACTGATACAATCATTCTGTACTATAGTCCTAACACATGGAATATTTTAAAACCTACTATACAAATGGGTAAATGGGGTGGGTGCATTTGGGAATGTAAACCCGTTGAGATGGGAGTCCTAGTACATGTGAGTCAATCATATTCTGAACCTGAGTAAGCGTGGGCTGGTCAGATGGAATCCACATGTTGCAGAGTATATATAAAATGTGGGGCCTTATCGTGTTACTGAGCGCTTGTGTCTTACCTGAAATTGAATAAAATAGAGCTAACCTGTGCAAATAGTTGCCTGTTAACCTTGTAGAGAGACAGTCAGGATTAATGTCAATAGTGTTTGACCAATTACTGCTTGTTCATAACAGTAAATGTTTACGATTTAAGGAGCGAGGAATTGTGGATGGGTTCATGTTAAGTATTTTATTACTACAACCTGTCCACGAGGAGTTTTGCGTATTACATTGTACTCCAGACTTAATTCCAAATTCTTAGAATATATTCAATACCCCTGGGAGGATAAGAGGGATACTTGTGCTCCATAGTAAGCAGTCATCAGGGAAAAGCTAAAACATACTCTTAACCCCCCGGGACTGTAATATGTCTTCTAGATAGCATCTTAATATGAATGCTAATTCTTCCATTACTAGCAAAAAGAGACCTAGGGAAAGGGGGAAGCCCTGCCTAGACCCTTTCTATGTATATTCCGTGCCAGATAATAACCCATTGACAAACATTCTGAATGATGGGAATATATAGGGGTCTATATTAGGTCGCCAAAATGGTATTCCAGCGAACACCTATTCAGCAACCTGTAATCAGCGAAAATCACTTTAGCGATTTGCTGAATTCACTAAGGGCAATGAAGTAGTTGCCTGAAGGGCAACGGACAACTATAGGACTTTTCCCTTTTCTCCACTGTAGTGTGATCTTGGAGTTGGTATATATAGTTGGGGGGTGTGGGTTTTAGTCACATAAATATAGGTCTGTTGTGCTTTGGGCAACTATTTTGTTGCTCTTAGTAAATTCAGCAAATTGTTGATGCAATTTTTGCTGATTATGGGTCACTGAATAGCTGTTTGCCAGAATACCATTTTAGCGATCTAATATTGACCCATATAAAGAGGTGCTTAACCCATCCAAGGAAAGTCTCACTAATACCTCTAGACTCCAGGGTTTCAAATAAAAAGTATCATCACACTGTGTAAAATTCATTGGATATATCAAAAAAATAATACAGAAGCCTCTGCAGAAAGGCTGCCATTTCCCACCAATTATCTGTAATAGACCTCTCTCAAACAAAGCCATTTTGTCCTGGTTGAATGAGCTATGGTAGCAACTTGTCAAGCCTAGAAGCCAATATTTTGGAATTTTTTTGAAAATCTTGATTAACAAGAGAAATGGGTCTAAAGTCTAAGGTGGAAGGGACAACATATTTGCTGTTTGGAATCAGGGTGGTGATTGGTTATATGATGATGTGAGGCAGTGCCAGCTATGCCAGAGAGAGAAGGGCAGTGCATGTGTAACATATGCCAGCATAGCTAGCTGGAGTTTTGTAAAGAATTATATGTTGTTTGTATATCAAACTGATTTGTGCAGGTGCTTGTGCTGAAAATGTATTGGTAAAGATGCTTGTTTTAAAAAGTTCTGCTGGATAGAAAAAAAATACATCTCTATGTTAAACTGTATTATCACTGTTGAAATGAATATATTGTAACAGAGGATACTGGAAGAGAAGAGGTTAATCTCAGTCCAGCTGACTTTGAAAAATAGTCTGAAATTAAATTACCTGGTTTAGGCAAAAAGATTGTATCTTACAGTTCTGATTGCAGCTAAGGACAAAATGTCTGTGAAAACTAGGATGAGGAATCCTACTGTATTTTCCTTAGGGGTGAACTAATTGCTTCCTTGAAGGTTGGATGTTTTTGAAATGATTTTATAGCTTCCAGATGCTGTAAAGCATCTTAGCAAAGCTGTATGTGTATTTATTATGACACATATGCATTAGATTCTGGTTCAGTTTCTAGTAAAGGAGGTAGTGTGGGAATCAGAATTCAGGTGACCGGATGTACATAATGTCATTCTGTAATCCAGCACTGAAATGGTGTTTTAATACTAGATGAGACAGAAGACTCAGGGCAGTCTGTTTGTGAAACCTGGCAAGGAAGACCACACGCCCACTTCATCTTGCCTTGCTCTAGTAAGTGAACTAGGGGACAGTAATTCTTTAGATCAGTCAGGAAAATACAGTGAGATTAGTTAAGTATTGTTTTTCCTGTATCTGTGTGAACCTTTCCATCTATGTTATTTTTAATACTTTCTGTGATTGAAACTCTGGTGTTTATTTTAAATAGATATTTAGTATTTTCATATTCTTTTATTATTTATTATTAAATACATTTAAACTTTTCATTGTGGCTAGTTTTTTAGAGAATATTTTAACCTTTGAGAGTATTTATATTTTTGGTGACACTTTGACCTCTCCAGAAAGTCTTGCGTTTGGTCAACATACTACCAATTGTATAACTGTTAATTTTACTACATATAAGTGGATACTCTGGTAAGAGCCTTAGAGTAGCTGCCTTTGGAGTGTTCTGGTGGCAGTATCTAGATATCTTATAGTCTGAGCAGAGGGGTCATAGCTTGTAAATCTGTGCCAGCCTTTACCAGGTGTGTGTGTGTGTGTGTGTGTGTGTGTGTGTGTGTGTGTGTGTGTGTGTGTGTGTGTGTGTGTGTGTGTATGAAAATCAAATCTCAAAGAGTGTGGGTGTGTCAGCTAGTTGGAGCAGGGACACTTGGCTTGGAACACTCAGCTGAGTACTCAACTCTATAGCTGTGTCAGTGGGGTGTCTTATTTGGGGCCTGGAGAGAGAGAGTGAAACACAACCCCAGGACTGAGTGTGCTCCCTGTGTAGTCTTAAGGGAAATTGTGCTTGGTGCAGAGAGCTGCATCTGAAAATACTGGGTGTACCTATCTTTGTTCCAAGTTAACTGGTGTCAGTGGTGAGGATTGAGGCTCCTTGATTACTTGCCCAGAGAAGGGACATCACAGGTTGTTTGAAGCTGTTGGTTGGCTAAAGAAACTCTAATGACTATAGAGTTGAGACAAATGTAATACTAAATTATTACCACCCCTTTTGCAGAGTTTAGGGGATAGCTATCTCAGCCAGGTGCTTTATTTGGTTTCAATGTTTTGATTGTTTGGATTACCTCTGAGTATAAGACTGGTTGATTCAATTTATCACTTCCTTTAGTTTCTAGAGGGTTTAACTGTTTAGCTGCTAAACACTTTCATGCAAGGGAGTCTTCAACTGGGGCTTGAGCATACAAAGCATTATAATACTATAAGAAGGCTTATTTCACTCTAGTTTCATGTGACAGCTCCTATCCCAAGTGATCTTTGGCTTTGGAGAGCCAGTACCTAGGGATTCACTGACTGAAGAGCCATGTGATACATCTTAGGTCACACTTCCTCTTTAGACACTCAAAATGGCCTTTCCTCATAAGTAGAGCTTCCATTTTGGAAGTTTCAAGCATCCTAATTTCTGTCTGTAATAGTGATTCCTTACTTGCTAGGACTAAAAAGTCTTTTGCACTGATCAACTGTTCTTGAACTACTTTTAGCTCAATTTGCCCTCTGTGATGTTACTCTTCTGTTTCTTCCTGAACCTCTCTGCCTCTAAACGATCACATCTCAGTGCTGACTTGTATTCTTCCCACCAGTCTCTTGCATTAATATTCCCCACCTCCCCTTTCCTGTCAAAAACATCAAATATTATTGAGTGTAGCTTAATCTGGTCTTCCTGGGTATGCCAGTAGTAGTGTGCCCACTGCCATCCTTTTCTAAGGGAGATTGTTGCATGGTCAGTCAGGGGAATGCCTTGTATCATGGGTGTGTGTGTACTACCTCTGAGACCAACTGGCATAAAACACTGTTGTCAAATCTGCTACCCAGGAGTCATAAACTCCTAGAAAAAATAATGTAACTATATCTGAATTGCATTCACACCAGAAAGTGACCAGGCCTGATTGCTCTAAGTTCTTGGGAAGTTTTCACATTTTTTTCTGAGGTTCACCTTTGCTGTATAAGTGGCCTAAGCCACTCCCCTTCAAGAATAGTATTATCTACCTGCTCTGTCAATCCTGATCAAATTTTAAATAAATCCATATAAAGGTTTAAGTCATCTGTATACAGGGCATAAATTGGCCTATAATCCAATGGTCACTATCGATGGTACTCTCCCAGATTACCTATCTGTCGTCCCCCCTTTTTAATATTTTAATGGTATTGATTTTAATGTATCCAGAATAAAATTGCTACTCCCCCCCCCCCAAAAGCTTGTGGTCCACAAAAACCTGCCTGTAATCTTTGGAGTGTAGTTTAGAGGATTCTCTAATATTTAACTTTGTTTCTTGCAAACAGACCACATGTGCTTTAGCCTCCCTTAACCTTTGAAGAATCCTAGTTCTCCTTTTATGGTGGGAAACAACAAAGTACAGTTTTGTACCTACCATAAATGTAGATGTTCGAGTGTTCACACTGCTGCAGTCATTACACTTGGTTATCCTGCCATCAGGCGGTCCCGCAGTCGGTCAGAGTTCCAAAATCTTGGTCCGGCGTCGGTTGCTGTTGTTTCTTCCCTGACATCAGTGCACCAGGGGTATATAAGATGCATCCAACTCCATTTTCTTCAGTTTTTCTTGCCCCCAAGTAGGTAGGCAATACATATTGCTAATAAAAAATATACGTATAAAATAAAAACAATACCTTCAGTTACAAGCAAATACACCACAAAGGTTGTATAGGATAGAAAGGTATAGATAAGTCCAGCTAGTTCAGAGGGGATGGAGGGAGGGTAACCTGGACTGCAGCAGTGTGAACACTCGAACATCTACATTTATGGTAGGTACAAAACTGTACTATGTTCATCGTGTTACACTGCTGCAGTCATTACACTTGGGTAGAATCCCAAAGCTAAGGTTGGGTGGCTGGTCTATAAAGAGTTAGGATTGGCTATGAGGCCCTGCAGAACTGCAGTGGCAAATCCTGCTCTGGATTTAGAGTAAAGAGGCAAGTGGTAATGCTTGGTAAAGGTGTGCACTGAACTCCAAGTTGCAGCCTCCAAAATTTTCTTGGTAGGTACTCCTCTGAGAAAGGCTGTTGAAGTGGCTGTTGCCCTGGTGGAATGTGGCCTAATGTTATTTGGGACTGATTTTCCATGCTGTGTGTAGCAGTAACGAATACAGTGTCCTATCCATTTGGATATAGTCTCCTGTGAGATAGCCTTGCAATGTGATCCTGCAGCATATGCTACAAACAGTTGCTCAGTTTTCCTGAAAGCTTTTGTTTTGTCCAAGTAGAAGCGTAGCTGCCTGTGTATGTCCAAAGAATGCAGAAGTTTCTCCCCTTTATTCTGGGGATTTGGATAAAAAGTTGGCAAATGGATGGCTTGGTTAAGAGCCACACTAGATACCACCTTTGGCATAAAGGTAGGGTTTGTCCTTAAAGAAACCCTGTCCTGATGAAAAATTATAAAAGGTTCCACTGCCATTAATGCCTGTAGCTCTGAGACTCTTCCTGCTGAAGTTACTGCCAGGAGCAGAGCTGTTTTCTATGATAAAAATTTTATATCAGCTGTATTGGCTGGCTCAGAAGGTGGTAGGGTCAGTTTTTCCAAAACGAAATTGAGGTCCCAAGTTGGTGTTGGTGCTCTCCGGGGTGGTCTTCTGTTTTTAGTCCCTCTGAGGTACTGATTTAGCAAGGGATGAGAGAATAAAGGAGGATCCGTGTTGTAATGTGCTGAAATGGCAGAGGCGTGGATCTTAATTGATGAGAAGGATAGGCCTCTGTCCAGCATCTCAGTTAAGTATTGTAAAATCTGAGGAATGTTTGGAACAAGAGGGTCAAGGCTTTGAGCCTGGTTCCAGGTGCAGAATCTCTTCCATTTTTCTGAGTAAGCTTTCCTGGTGCTAGGCCACCTGGCCTCCACAATGACATCTATAACAGCTTTAGAGAGAGGTGTTGCCTATTTGACTAATGAATCTGCCATGCAGCCAGGTTTAGGGTTTTGAGCTGACTGTGCAGGATCTGATTGTTTTGTTGAGTCAGAAGGTGTGGAATTTGAGGCAAAATCCATGGTGGGCCTTGAGCTAAGTTCCTTAAGATAGGGTACCAGTGCTGGCGTGACCAGTCTGGAGCAATCAGGATCATCTGTGGTTTTTCTTGTCTGGCTTTTAGGAGTACATTTGAAAGGAGAGGCAGTGGCGGGAAGGCATAAACTTTTAGGTTTTTCCAGCTGAACAAAAGTGCAATCACTTTCCATGCTTGTTTGTGATAAGTCCTTGTACAGAATGTTTGTAGCTGGCAATTCAGTGGGGAGGCAAAAAGATCTATGTCTGGGCATCCCCATTTTTGCATTACCATGCTGAAGATTTGTGGATTCAATTTCCATTTGTGAGGGTCCATGATATTTCTGCCTAGATCGTCTGCCAGAGTATTTTTCTTTCCTGGCAGGAATTGTGCTTGCAGAAGGTCCTTGAAAGCTGTTAGGGCATTTTGAACAGCCAACATCTCTTTTTGATTGATGTGAAGATGCATCTGGTCTGTGGTCCACTTGCGCTGAATACATTTTCCGTCCATGTGTGCTCCCCAGGCATAATCCGAAGCATCTGTTGTTAGAGTTTGCCTGGCTGTGGGTTGGGTAAAAGGCTGACCCTTGTTTAGATGACATGCCTGTGCCCACCATCGAAACTCCTGTTGTAGGTAGGGAATCATTGGTATTACTGCTTGTAAACTGTGAGAGTGTTGAGTCCAAACACTTTTTAGGTACCATTGTAATTTCCTCGTATGCAGTCTGGCATATGGTATTAGTAGTATGCAGAATGCCATGAATCCCAGGGCCTGCAGAATTTTTCTTGCAGGGAGATGGGACTTTTTTGCTAGTAATTAAAAATATTGAGTTAGTTGAACTTGTTTGTCTGGCGTGAGGTAAGCCATCTGGGCCGTTGTATTTAAGCTGGCACCCAGGAATATAATCTGTTGTGAGGGCACTAGTTTTGACTTCTTTTCATTTACTGTGTACCCTAGAAAAAATAGCAACCTTTTTACAAATGCCAGATGCTGTAGAAGAATGTCTTTTGTCTCTGCTTGAATGAGGCAGTTGTCCAGGTATGGATATATTTGAATTCCTTTTTGTCTGCAAAATGCAATTACTGGTGCCAGGCACTTTGTGAAGACCCTGGGAGCAGTAGATAAGCCAAAGGGCAGTGAAGAGAATTGGTAGTGCATTGTGCCAGCTTTGAATCTGAGGTATTGTCAAAAGATTTTAATACTCTTAACATATACTGGAAGAATCACGCAGATAAAAATAAGCAAAAAGGTTTATTTTACATACATGGAGACATGCTACAAAGTACATGGTATGTCAGCAGTCTAAATTCTGTACACTTCACATGGGCTTTTATACCCTTCCCTGCACGTACACAGTGGCTGGTTACTAGACAAGGAATTTCACTCAAGGCTATAATTCACATCCTGGAGCCTTAGATGGTCAGAGGTCAGGCACAAGATAAGCTTGTGCCTGGATCAAGGTATCATCTGTGCATTCCTCTTTGGTCAGCAAATTCTTTACAAGAAAAACAACTTATTTTAGCTTATTTCTTTGCATAATGCAGTTTCACATTTTAACCCTTACTATACATGATACAAAGATGTTGAACACAAAGATTCTTACTACATTTCCCCCCTAACAACACTTTGTATCATCAGTAATACATTTTATTCATACAGTTTTTCGCATGACTCATGTTCTGTATATTCAGAATAATAAGCTTTAGTTGCATTGGCAGACAATACATTTGATATTATCATTCGGATGCAAGGAATGCAGCAACAACCCAACAGTAGGAATATAATGGCACCAACACATATAGCAATTATGACATTCATAAGTACTGTTCCCCAATTTCCAAACCAATTTTGGAAAAAGTCAGTTAATGGATTTTGTCCTGGTTTTGTAAGTTTAGAAACTTGTTGTAGGATCTCCAGATGGCTGTTAATGTCATATTCATTGTCTGTAATGAACGGACAACACTCGCAAGTACCTCCTTTCGCCGCTAGGGTGAAATCGAGTGCCATGCGATTCTGCAATGCTACAGTCCTTATTGCAGTTAACTCATCCGTCACCAATTCTAGCACGGAAAAAGTTGCATTGCTCAGGGTTTTTAACAGTTTTGACAGTTTCCTGAGCTCCCAAATGGATTTTACTGTCCCATAAGCTGGAAGAATACCAGCCCAGGAAATAACATCATCGCCCAAGTCCATGTGTGATAGCCCCTTGCTGCTACTATGGGCCAAATCGTGTTGATAGATCCAGGATGCATCAACGTTACCTACGGGATTAACAGGTTTATTAACAGCATGTACATTTCGTATTTTACCTTGGGGAAGAGAAAATGTATGCCTTATAGCTGGTGCTAAATAACCCAAAAGCAACTGCCTGACCAATTCCTTGGTAACCATTTGTATGCTTTTCTACCACAGATAAAATAACAATCATTTACTTTAAGTGTAATATTGACTGGAACAGAGTGATTTCCTTTGTCTTGCAGCCCTTTAAACAAAAGGTCATACACAGATAACATTTTTCAAAGAAACTTGTGCCATTAATAAGCCCTGTACTATTAACAAGCACTCTTATAGGCTTGAAACTCGTTGCACAGTGCCCATCTATTGTACAGTTATGAATTATGGTTACATTACACTGACTCCATCCAACCTTACAGTTCCATTCTGGCGACCCATGAGGGGTAATGCTATTTTGTCCTTTAAGGCTACATTTGAAGTTTCAAATAGTAAATTAGTCCATGTATCATTTGCCCCCAAAGGGACTGTACCTAACATTAGACCACCATGTACAGTAGGGATAGCCGTGCATATCCAACATTTTGAAACATTAAAAGATAGAGCATATGCATCATCTCTCTTTACTTGGCTAGTCTTGTTTGAAAATAAAAACGGCCAAAACAGAAAAGTAACAATCACACTTATTAACAACAAAATTATTTTGGAATGCTTTTGTGGGAAAGGCTGCTCCCTTCCGGTATTTTTCTGCATTGCTACAATAGTCAGATATTCATACAAAACAAGATTACTACTAATCAGTGTTCCTCAGGGGAACTCAAGTTTTGTCCAGTTCAAACTGTTTTACCAGTTTACAGTGTGTCAGATGGATCCACGATATTCTTTTTTTTTATTCGGACTGCTGTAGGTGTTGCTATCAAAACCTGGTATGGACCTTCCCACTTGGGGGAGACCCACGTCTTCCTCTTGACAATTTTAATCCAAACCCAGTTCCCGGGTTTCACTTCCAGGATCCTGTTGTTCTTCTGATCTGAAAAGCAATCATTCATTAGAGAAGTATTAGTTCTGGTCAGCAACAATTTCCTCATGTAACCTGCTATCTCAAAATTTTGCCACTATCTCCCATATAATAGTTCAAATGGTGTGACCCCTTTTGAGGTGGGAGTGGTATGCATGGACAGGAGTGCCAGAGGTAAGCAGTTTATCCAAGACTGATGTGTCTCGGCCATGAGTTTACGTAACTTGCCTTTGAGAATGCCATTATGGCGTTCAACCAACCCTGCTGACTGTGGGTGGTAGGCACAATGGTGTTTTAACTCGATCTGAAAAAGCGGCCAGCTTTTGAATAACTTGGTTTACGAAATGTGTGCCATTATCAGAATAGATGCGTGTAGGTAGCCCAAAATGAGGGATAATGTTATTTGTAAGGGCCTTGGCTACCGACAGTGCATCTGGGTGTGCTACCGGAAAAGCTTCAACCCATTTCGTAAAAGCGTCAATAATGACTAACACAAATCGCTTCTGTTGAACAGGAATTAGTTCAATAAAATTCATGCAGATTGTGTGAAATGGATAGCTGCTGGGGTGATCCGCACCACCACCATGGTATCGTGCACAAAGCAGGCACGATAAACAAAATCGTTTAGCGTATGCTGTAAAGCCCTTGGTCCAGAAAATTTGCTGGATCATTTGAACCATATCAGCAGGGCCCAGATGAGATGGGCCATGCGTCACTAATGAGGCATACCTAAAAAGGTTTGTTGGCAAGACATACTTATCGTTTGGACCTACAAAAACTCCCTGCTTTTCAATAGCCCCATATTTAACCCATCGCTGTTTTTCCCAAACTGTACTAAGTTCCTGCATTACCTGTAAAGTTTGTAGATCAAATTTATCTGTAGGGTAAAGTTCCTTCTGTGTGGTCTCGAGTGCAAAAGTAAAGGTTAAGGCTACACTTTTTGCAGCTTTGTTAGTCAGTGCATTTCCAAGTAGTACTGGATCCGCTGCACACTTGCAGATGGCCAGTCCCCGTGGCAGTTGGGCAGCTTGTAAGAGGCTAAGGATTAAATCCTTGTGGGTTATTTCCTTTCCTGAGGCCGTAACCATTCTATTTTTCCATTGCTGTGCAAAGACATGGACCGTGGAAAAAGCATACTGACTATCTGTGTAGATAGTAACTGCCTTATCCTTGGAGATGCTGCATGCTCTGGACAAAGCAATCAATTTGGGGACAGGTTCCTGGGGAGGGGTTTTGCCTCTAGTACCTTAGTCTCAGTTGTGACTGCATACCCCACTTGTGTGATACCTGCCTCATTCTTACGTGCTGAACCATCTACAAACAGGGTCCAATCTGAATTTGCCAAAGGTTGGTCCTTAAGGTCTGGTCTTGGTAAGACATTAGAGTGTATTAAATCCAAACACGGGCACCATCATCAGCTGTAGGTAACAGCGTGGCTGGATTAAGAGTGGTGCATCGCTCAGTGGTCATGTGTGGTTGTGATAGTAACGTTGTCATGCAGGATAAGTGTCTGCTAGGAGAGAGAAAGGTAACTTTATCCTGTAGTAGTATAACCGCGACAGAGTGCGGTACTCATAAGGTAAGGTCATGAAACAAAACTAGGGTTGCAGACGCTTGCACAGCCTCTTGGCGGCTGCAACTACCGCTTACACAGTGTGGCAAAGATCGTGCCACTGTGTCCAATTTACTGGAATAAAAAGCTAATGGTCTCAACTTATCCCCATAAGTTTGCAACAGAACTGATGTCATAAAGCCCTGCTTACAATCTACTGTCTGAACAAAGGGTTTTGTATAGTCAGGGAAGCTAAGTGTTGCAGATCCTGCTATCAATTGTTTTACCCTAGTAAATGCCTGTATTGCCTTATCCGTCCATTGCAGCGTGTCATGTGCTGCCATGGGAAGTTCAAAAATAAGTTCAGTGGACTTACTTCCTCTGCATAGTTGGGAATCCAAATAAAATTTGTTATTCCTAAAATGACATCATTTCTTTTTGTGCTGGGCATTGGTGCCTGTAAAATGGCTTCTTTTCTACAGTTATCTAGTTGTCTACCAGCAATTGAAATGGTATAGCCTAGATACCGTACTTCAGTTTTACAAAATTGTAATTTAGATTTATTTACCTTATGTCCCTCTTTCGCCAAAAAATGCAATAACCGAATAGTTTCAGACTCACAGACAGCCTCCGTGGGTGCAGCCAGTAAGATCCACACCAACGGCAAGAAACTATGTAAAAAGAACAAATGAGGCAACGAAATCCAGCAACAAGGACCAGGCAAATTGTAGTCAAATAACACTTTATTGTAAGCGCTTTCAGTAGGGAGATTCTCCCCACCTTCTTCAGACAAAATGTTACAACCATAAAGAGTCATTACTATGTTAAATACTATAATAGATAATGACATCACAATCATTCCCAAACACTTAAAAAGACATACCACTTAACCATTCATTTTAAAACTTTGTTTACATGAAATGTTAGCTGTTTTGCTAATACCAATTTGTATATAAAAACAACTATGTGCAAAAAAGCAATAATTTTTTAATATATTTATGTATAAACTTTTATATATGTGACTAGTAACCAAACAATCAGAAGGACGCAAGCAAGCAGATAAGTAGATAATAATAGTGTCATGTACTACACACTATATTGTATAAAAGATGCTGGATGCATCATGAACTTCAATATAAATATTATATTGAAATTCAATACTAAATTAACTCTAAAATAAAAAGAAAAGGAACAAACAACTGTTCTATATATATATATATATATTTAGACATGTAATTCAATATACAAATATCCATGTGGCCATAAATACAAATGGCACAAAATATCTACAATGTTAATTCATCTATTTAGTGCCATCAATTTCAAAAAACATTTGATGGACAATATCTTGTTCAGGCCGGGAGTCATGTAGGCAGCAGTGCGAATCTGCCAAAAAACCTCTTGTTGTTCCAATTTTAGCTGCCATGGTCCCCCCCCCCCCAATGTGTGGTTCCACCTGTTGCACCACTGAAAAATAGGAACTGTGATCTGAATTATGATGTATATGCTTTGCAAGTGCATTATTCAGATCACCTCTTCCAGTAGCATATACATGTTCATATATTCTTTTCTTGAGTGGTCTATTGGTCTTACCTATGTAAAAAGCCGGACACTCTTTACATATTGCCGCATAGACCACTCCTTTAGAATTACAATTGAAAGAGCCATGAATGGCAAAGTTCCTACCAGCCATGTTAATGGTGGAACTAAGATGTACTTACAGTAGTGGCAGGTGCCACATTTATTCATCCCTAACCCCTTCCTATTTGTTTTGATTTTGGTTCGTTCTAATAGTTGTTTTAGATTTTGTCCACGCCTATAAGTGATTGTGGGCTTCTCCCCCAATAACTTAACCAACTGATGATCTTCTGAAATAATACTCCAATTTTTAAAAATAATGTTGTTAATGATCTGGGCATCAATGTTATAGGTGAAGAGAAAGCTGATGTTAGACGCTCTATCATTATTGTAGATCTTTACAACCATGTTCCCCCCACCAAGTAGTGGTTCAAAATGTCCGGACTCCCTTTTTGTGTAAACCTCTTGTTTTATATCTTCCACAAAAGAACTTGGGTATCCCCTTGTTGTAAACATGGATTGAATGTTTTCACATTCAGTTCTAAAATCAGATAAATTGGACACCATTCGGGCTGCTCGGACAAATTGTCCCTTCACTACACTTCTTTTTTGGTGTATTGGGTGGGAACTGCTGAAGTGTAGATAGTTATTCGAGAATGTAGATTTTCTAAAAATACATGACTTAAATTGTCCAGAGTTAAAATCTTTACTTATTTTGACGTCAAGAAAAGAAATTTCATTCAAATCAGTGACGTATGTAAATTCCAAAAATTGTGTCATGTTGGACATATTCTCAATAAAGGTTGGAATGTTATCTACAGACCCTCTCCACAAAAAGAACATGTCATCTTGGTACCTTGTGTACCAAGTGACATTTTCTCGGTAGAGCTCACTTTGGAAGAGAAATTCATGCTCCCAATGTGCTAACACGCTATTTGCAAAAGTGCATCCACAGGGTGAACCCATGGCGATCCCTGTTGTTTGAAGATAATAATCATTCTTGAAAATTAAAAAGTTGTTGCCAAGAATGATATCTAATAGCATTTCCACCAAATACATCTGCTCACTAGAAGCCCCTTTCCGGAGCATAAAATCTATTGTCCATTGTATTCCTACACTATGTGGGATGACCGTATACAGGTCTTTGATGTCAACGACTAAGAAGATGAGGGTTGGGTCGAAGGCAATTTTACCAATATTTTCAAGAAAGCCCCAAGAATCCCTACAAATCTGATCTTCTTGTTTTAATAAAGGCTTAAGAATATTATCAACCAGTTTGGCACGTGACTGACCCTCTACCATCCACAATTGGCCTAAAGGGAGGGTCAGTTAAATTTTTATGAATTTTAGGGGTGCCAAACAAAGTTGGGATCCTTGGAGCTGTCATTGTTAAATATTGTAGTAAATCAGAATTTATTGTACCCTCAAGAAACAATTCATCCAATATTTCTTTGATTTTTTTATTAGCGATGTTAACCTCGTTTAGACTTGAGAGTACATAAGGGCCTGTGTTAAGATATTCTAACATTTTATTTTCATATTCAAAGTTGTCCATGAATATCAGGCCCCCACCTTTATCAGGTGCCATAACTCTGATATGGCATTCATTGAGTAAGTCAATGAATGCCAATTCGTTACTGTTAACATTCAAATTGGCCCGTTTTTTATTGCCAAAAGGATGGTATTGTTTATTAATCATTGCTCTTAGATCCAACTCACAAATCCTCTCAAACATACTAAGAGTGTTATTAAGTGGTGGATTAAAAATGCTGGAAACTATGCATGTTAAGTAAAGAGGGAGTATTCCCTAAAAGCGATGTAAGATTGAGTTTGCGAACATACAACTTTAAATCCACAATAGTACTAGCAAGATTACAATTTTTATCAGGGACGAAGGACAATCCCTTGGCAAGAAAGTCAATAATTTTTTCATCAATTGTTAAAATGGTGTAATTATAGACCTTAAAGTCCCCACTACTATTGAGCAAAATTGTTGGCTTCTGCCCAAAGGATAGAATGTCACTATTATCATCTTGATCTAGGGCTAATGCCTGTGCTGGTTGCCCCTCTTCTTCCTTTGATTGCGTCCCCGGTAATTGTTGTTCGTTGTGACATTCCTGGTAGTTGTAACTCTCTGAAAACCCTTTTATACAATATAGTGTGTAGTACATGGCACTATTATTATCTTCTTATCTGCTTGCTTGCATCCTTCTGATTGTTTGGTTACTAGTTACATATATAAAAGTTTATACATAAATATATTAAAAATGTATTGCTTTTTTGCACATAGTTGTTTTTATATACAAATTGGTTTTAGCAAAACAGCTAACATTTCATGTAAACAAAGTTTTAAAATGAATGGTTAAGTGGTATGTCTTTTTAAGGGTTTGGGAATGATTGTGATGTCATTATCTATTATAGTATTTAACATGGTAATGACTCTTTATGGTTGTAACATTTTGTCTGAAGAAGGTGGGGAGAATCTCCCTACCGAAAGCGCTTACAATAAAGGGTTATTTGACTACAGTTTGCCTGGTCCTTGTTGCTGGATTTTGTTGCCTCATTTGTTCTTTTCGCAGCCAGTAAGATGTCGTCCACGTACAATAGTAGATGACAGCCATGCTCTGGTTGAAACTGTGCCAGGTTTGTCGACATTTCTTGCGAAAAGATTGTAGGGCTTTCACAATATCCCTTGTATGTGTACCGCTTGCTCATAAACGTAAAAGCGAACCAAAACCTACTATCTTCCTGTAGGGGAATAGAAAAGAATGCGTTACTAATGTCAATAGCAAAAAAAATACTTATCCGTGGGAAGGATATCATTTAACAAAACAGATGGATCTGGGACCATAGGAGCCCTTGGCACTACAGCAGCATTTATAGCCTGCAGATCCTGTACCATTCTCCATGTCCCATCCGGTTTCCTTACTGGGAACAAGGGTGTGTTACACAGTGAATCTGTACATGGAATTAAAACCCCAGCTCTCAGTAGAGCCATGATCACTGGAAAAATGCCTTCTTCTGCCTTTTTACTTAATGGATACTGACGCTTATGAGGTCTAAAATCGGATTTTGGAGTTATTTTAACCTGTCCTGCTGTTTTCATTAGCCCAATGTTGTGCTGTCCTAGGGACCATAAGGATTTTGGTACTGACTGTAGTTTTAATTCTTTTTGTGGGGTCAGAAAGGATGGCATGCCTCCTGTAAAACTATGGAGGACACCTTTTCTTGATTTTCTGCTTCTTTTTCCTGATACTGGGGTGGACCGACCATTTCTTTAGGGACTTCTGGATACAAGGGTAGGGCTGTCGGTTTACGACAGACAACAGATGTCTCATCATCTTCTTTATGGACAAAAAATGCACCTTTTTGCTCTCGAGCCACCACTTTCCTTATTCGAAAATTGTTCCCTATGCCTCTTATTAGCTTCTTTTAACCATTTCTGTGCTTGAGGGAATCCCACCTTTACTGGATTTTTAACTTTGCCTCCGATCTCTCACCAAATTTTGACATTCTGATCTATTTAAGTTACCACTAAATCCATAATTTGTCTTTCATTTTTTATGTATTTTAAGTTTTTTTTTTTTTTTTTCTTGGATGTAATTTAAACATATATTCCTCATCTTCAGTCCTTTTATTTAAGCAGCCCTTACTAGCCCAACAACTGCTTCCTATTCCCATTTTTCTTATTTAAAAGAAAAACTGTTTCCCATTTTTCTTATTTAAAAGAAAAACTGTTT
This sequence comes from Protopterus annectens, assembly GCF_019279795.1. Classification (NCBI taxonomy): domain Eukaryota; kingdom Metazoa; phylum Chordata; order Ceratodontiformes; family Protopteridae; genus Protopterus; species Protopterus annectens. Next base: position 839,537,003 of record NC_056732.1, read on the forward strand.
CCTTTTCCTGAGATCTCTATCGGTCTTTTGTAAAATTTAAACAAAAGAAATTTCTTTATGACTAGTCCCTTTGTTCTTTTTAAAAAGAGAACAATACAAAAAGAAAGAAAAAAAAAATGTTACGCTTACCTTTCTGCGGTTCTTTCACCCCGTTTGTCACCGTCCCACGGATCGAATCTAAGAGTGACTGGCCTCTACTTACGACTTCTTTGTCGGAGGTCTTTCCGTTCAAGGGAGCCCGAGATTCATTCTCCCTTTCCTGTACAGGTTTTTCAGTCCCTCTTATTGAAGAGGTGGCCCGAAATGTCAAAAGATTTTAATACTCTTAACATATACTGGAAGAATCGATAAAAATAAGCAAAAAGGTTTATTTTACATGCATGGAGACATGCTACAAAGTACATGCTATGTCAGCAGTCTAAATTCTGTACACTTCACATGGGTTTTTATACCCTTCCCTGCACGTACACAGTGGCTGGTTACTAGACAAGGAATTTCACTCAAGGCTATAATTCACATCCTGGAGCCTTAGATGGTCAGAGGTCAGGCACAAGATAAGCTTGTGCCTGGATCAAGGTATCATCTGTGCATTCCTCTTTGGTCAGCAAATTCTTTACAAGAAAAACAACTTATTTTAGCTTATTTCTTTGCACGCAATGCAGTTTCACATTTTAACCCTTACTATACATGATACAAATATGTTGGACACAAAGATTCTTACTACAGGTATCTTCTGCAATTTCGTCTGATAGGGATATGCAGGTATGCCTCTTTGAGGTCCAGAGTAACAAGCCAAGCCTTCTTGCCCAGCATGGGTAGAAGCTGCTGTAATGTCAACATTTTGAATTTCGGAATATCCAGGTAAGTATTCAGAATTGAAAGGTCTAGTATGGGCCTCCAGGCTTTGTCCTTTCTGGGGACCAGGAAGAGCCTTGAGTAAAATCCTTGTCCTTGTTCTGTTGTGGTACTTTTTGAATAGCTCTCATATCCATGAGGGCTGAAATTTGTTTTTGTGCCTCTGCCCATTGATTTTGTGGCAGGTCTGGCATTCCTTTTAGCCTTGGGAAAGTATGAAAGTGGAACCTGTAACCTTGAGACACAATATTCAGAACCCATTTGTCTTGGGTGATTGTTTGCCAGTTTTGTGAAAAAAGTGCTAGTTTTCCCCCTAAGGGGGCTTCCAAAAGGGACGTGCTTGGCGTACAAAGGGGAAAGTCATTGTGACTGTTTCCTGTAAGGTTGAGACTTGTCCTCACCTCCTTTTGGGGTTAGGGTGCCCCACTGTCGTTGTCTGTTTGAGCCTTGGGGTTGAAATCTACCTCTTGTGCATCTGTATCTGCCTCTCTGTGGCCTGTCTGAAACTGGAAAGGACTAATTCCTTGTTGGCCAATTTCTGCTAAACTGAGGTGGCTGTACCTTTAAGAAATCCTTGACTGTTTGCATGGATTTAGCTTTATCCTCCATTTTCTTTAACACCTCTTCTGCCTTAACACCAAATAAGGTATCATGCTGTAAAGGAACATCCAATAATTTTGCCTTAACATGATCAGGTAAACTGTTCTTTTAACCAAGCATGTCTTCAAATTACAGAACCTGTAACTGCGTCTCTACAAGAGGCCTCTAAAGAATCAAAACCACATTGCAGAGTATGTTTTCCCACCTGTTCAACTGCATGCAATAAATCCTGCATTTCTTTACAATCAGGAGCTTCTGAGCTTGCAAGCATTTTCTGTTTTAACTGAGCCATTAAATATTGTTGGTACTTAAGCATGTGAAACTGGCAATTTAAAGCTCTTACTGCTAAAGTTGCAGAAGTGTATACTTTCTTCCCCCATCTATCCAAAGCTCTGGAATCTCTGTCAGAGGGTACTGGATTTTTTGCAATGGAAGCCTTAACCCCTTTTGGACCCTGGGAAATAGTTTCTGGATCAGCAGAAGGGTTTTTGTAAAGAAACTTGTGAGAGTCAGGGACTCTATAATACCTATCTGGCTTGGCTGGAGCAGGGGGCAAAGAATCAGGAGATAAGCTGGATTCAGAGAACACATCATCCACAATATCTAGCACAGGTGAAATAGCCAGGGGCCTGTGCTGAGGCAATAAAAGGAAATCCCTGAGCATTTTCTTGGATTCTGAGTAATCCTGACTTTCCCAATGGAAATGCTCCCTCATGGTATGTAAAGTTTCCCCAAAAGAATAATCCTCAGAAGGAGAGGCTGAAGGGATAGATTCTTCAGCATCAGAGTCCTCATAGGGGGTAGAGAGTATCCCTGGTCTGAAGAGGAATCAGAGGAAATGGAAACCTGATCAGAGGAGTCATAGTCTGTATCCTGCCTAGGCCTTTTCTCAGGAGGGGGATGGGAACCCCTGATTAGAGTAATGAGGTCTTCGGCCATTTTAAGCATCTGTTTCTTAGGCATGGTGGACTGTCCAGGAGAATGCTGTACTTGTTTCTTTGTCTTTAATGGTACTTTTGTCTTGGCTGTTGTTTTAATGGTAAGTTGTGTAGGTATGAAAACACCCTCAGAAGCCAGTGCCTGCTCAGTGGCTCTGGACCCATCTGAGGGATTAGTTTCCGTAGGCCCAATACCTTGAGTTTCCAGAGGCCTAGTTGTCTCCACGTGGGAGTCGGAAGCGGCCTGTGGCTCTGAGGTAGCGGGTGTCAGGGGCTGTGAAAGCACCTCACTGAGAACCGGCGAACCGGCAACTGGCCTAGAAGAGGTTTTGCCGTTGGTTTTGGACCTCGGATGCCTGTTTATCCTTGTCTTTGCATTTTTTCGGTATTGAGGTCATCGGTTGATCCAACGGCATAGTATAACTGAACCTTCGGCCAAAGTAGTCAAAGCAAAATCAAAATGTCTTTTTATAGTGCATTTGTTAAATCTAGCACAAAACCGACAACTAGTGACGTCGTGATCAGGGCCTAGGCATGGAATACAGTAAGAGTGGAAGTCCTTATGAGGTATTTGCTTCCCACAAGAAATGCAATTATTAACTTTTTCTGACATCTGTCTGAGGCAAGAAAAAAGTTTCCCCAACGGGGTACTTAGCTTTATTGAAGACTTCGGATCTGAAATTAGATTTTGAAAATCTCAGGAGTCGGCCGACCGGCACTTGCGAACTGCTTCTGCTTCGGGCACCACGTGGCAAGAAAGACTGAAGAAAATGGCATTGTATGCATCTTATATACCCCTGGTGCACTGACGTCAGGGAAGAAGCGACAGCAACCGACGCCGGACCAAGACTTTGGAACTCTGGCCGGCTGCGGGACCGCCTGACGGCAGGATAACCCAAGTGTAATGACTGCAGCAGTGTAACACGATGAACATCCCATATTCCATGATAAAAGTTCTGAGTCTCTCTTGGTGCTAAGAAGGTATTTGTTACCAAACCATGGACAGTATTTACTGTAGTTACTAGCTGAGATTTCCATTTTTTTTCTTTTACTTTTGGTCTGATATGCCAGTAATACTATTTTCTGATTCACTGTTTGTGGCTTTCCTTTTTGTTATAACTGCTTACCTTATATACTTTTTTAATTCAAATTGCTAAAATGATTATTTATATTGGATGATTTATGTGAACAATATTTCTTTCGGTAGAATTTCTGTTTCTGTCTTTTGTGTGTACAATATCTGACTTTTTCTTTGTCCTCTGAGAATGTTTCTGAGTGTTGTTTAATTGCAGTGATTTAGACACACAGAATAATTATAAATGCTTGGTGATACACATTGAGCTGTGATAAATGGAGCACACACACACTCTCTGTGGAATAAATGTTTTTAAGATCAAACTAAGAACTTAGATCCTACATTAGAACAGTGTGATGAATAAACAATATAAAAATATTATGTTTCAAATGTTTAATATGCCACCACCCATATAATATAGAATATGTTTACTCTTATTTTAAAGATGAAAAACTCTACTTTGAGAATCCACATTTCACTACTTGCTTTTAAATTTATGCAGCTGACTATATAGTTGATTATGCTGTTAGTCTTCGCTGTGTAATACCTGTGTAATACCTTAAAGTTACTGTGGCTTATGGGGTATATGCAAATGGCCCCTTAAAGACATACCAGTGTTACATATCTTCTGAATACCCACGACTTTTTATATTTTACTTTTTATGTCTTTATGGGTACATTCAGGCCAATAGAGCAAAACCCTACCAGCAGTAGCCATACCATATTTCAGCCCTTTTCTGACCTTATTAGTACAGCATAAGTGATTGTTTGGCTATACCTTATAAGCACAGAGCTTAAAAATCAAACCTGATATTCATAAACATTAGGGTACCTGCAAAATAACATCCAAACCAAATGGTGAAAAGGTCACATCTTTGGTTTGGATGTTTAAAAATATTCATTTTGTCTGAGATTATACTTCTATGGAGACTCCAAGCTGCTTTGGATAGTGTACCTTTTGGTCATAATATACTCAGTAACTGTAACTGTTTCCTTTATAAAATATTTCATCAAGCTTCTCTCCATCAACTTGTTTGAAGTTTTTTTCTCTCTCATGCTGCTGTTTTAATGAGGCAGAATAAGATCTGCTTCCTTACTTTCTCATATGCTGTTTCAAATCCCGGTGGCATCCTGGAAAACTCTTTTTCTGTGTTTCTATCTTTCTTTTGCAAATAGACTTGTATGAATCTCCTAAAATTAAGAATAATTCTCATGTTTGTTTTTGCCATCTACCAATTCTCTTTAAATGCCTGTTCATTATATTTTCCTTAACACAGTCACTCACTATTTACCTTCCCTAACCTTTTATTTTACTCCCTAAAATGTACTGTCTCCATCCCTAACAACATTTTCTATTCTTTTTCTCAAATTGGCCCATGGCTGTCATGTTATTGTTACCTAATGTCTTATCTGATATCATAGACTGAGATGCTGTTTTCTGTTTTCTTATAATTCCCAAATACTATCATTCTCTTTTTAAACTTCGTTTTGTTTTATGAGTTTGCTTTAGTAAAAAAAAATGCTGTTTTGTGGGCAGTTTTGGTTTCCACACAATTTGCCTTCTTCTGCTTCTAGACTCTTTCCTTGCTCTTTTCTGAAACACTGTCTGACTTTGTCAAAATCATCCCTCCTAAAGTCTAACAGTCTTACCTTGATATGATTCAATTCTTCAGCTGTGTTTCCCAAGAACCATATAGGCAAATGGGTGCATCTCCCCCTCCTGAGTGTACCATATTAAGTATATTCTCTTTCTTGGTGAGATCTAACAGAAAGTATCATCTTTGGTGCTTCTTTTGTTGCTGATTTGCCTTTTCCCTCCAGCTGAGAAGTAGGTCTATGAGTAATTCCTGTACAGAGTTCAGAATTTTTTACTATCTACAATATGACCCATGGTGCCTCCTCCCAGTCACATTTATTTGGAATTTCTGTTACTCTTTTATTTCCATTAATTACAGGGTTGTTCCCCCAGTCCTTGTAGGCTGACAGCCTAATCATTTTTCTCTGTGTACCATGTTTCTGTGACTTCCACTTTGTTAGGATTATATGCAATTCTGTTAAGACTATCATTCTGGAAGTTTCTCAGACTGTGCACATCGGTGATTATTACTCTCTGTTTCCTGCAGTCCTGCACATATTTTCTTTCCTTCTCTCTGTTGCCTTGGTTGGTACAAAATACTTTAGCACTTAGTATTATTTTTAATACTTTTGCAATTTAGTATTATTTTTAATTGACTTTTCTAATTATCTGTTAATGAAGGAACATCAGAACAATACTAGACATACATCCCTTTAAGCAGATACACTTAAAAGTTCTTGCCACCCTTTACAACCACCTAATAGTTCTCACCTCCCAAATTGAGCATAGTTGGACTTGATAACCCTGATGTAAATTTGTGTCTACCAATCCAATCATCAAGACTTCCTGTGACCTGTAGTGGTAATTCATTCCATAGGATGAGAAAACATTGAGTTAGGAACATATCCTTCTAGTTAACCTGGCTTACTTGTTGTTGGAAATTTAGGTCCTTAGTGCAGGTGTTTGTAGAGGCACTGGTTTTAAGAAAAAATTGGAGATCAAGTAGGACTGGGTTTCTCATAGCCCATAAAGTGAGACACAGGTCACCTCAGAGCAGCTGGTAGGCTACTGATTATAGCAATAGTTAAAATATTTAAGTTAAAAGATTTAAGGCATTTAACTTACTTGGTTAGAAATCTTTGGAGTCTTTTCAGTTTAAGAATGTGTTTGGATTTGTGCATTCCATACAAACGTGGTATATGATGATCAGTTTGCTGAAGGAAGAGAACAGTGACAGGGTAACTTATTTAAATCTTGAAGATATTCCCTTGGAAATTAATTGAGTCAGATAGAAGAAATTCCTGACTATATTGGAACATGACGATCAAATGAGAGAGTTCTCCATATAAATATGTCCAGGTCTTTTAAGACCATATCTGTCTGAAGTGAAGTACCATTCATAGCATATGAGGTGGGAGAAGCTTTTTTGCTAAATGCTACTGCAAGTGCAATGTACTTTTTTGCAATTAGCCTGAGGTCATTTTCTGTACACCCTAGCCCTTCATGGAGCTACTTAGTGTCTGTAGATGAGCAGATAACTGTGCGCAACTTGCACTCATCAGGAAACTTGGTCAAAACACTTCTGGGGTATTGGCTTGGATGTCTGCAAAATGAATGCCAAACAGGAAGGGACCTAGCACTGATCTCTGTGTTACCCCACTAGTTACAATTTTATGTTCAGAGAGAATACCAGCAACTTTTACCACTTGGGATATGTTGAAAAGTCAGTTTGCATTCCAGCAGACAGTGTATTGGTTTACATTATGTTTGTCTAATTTTTCAATCTTCCTGTATAGGGGATAGTATCAGAAGCCTTTGTCAGATCAAGAAAAGCAGTGTGGATAGAGGAACACTGTACAGTCTCTGCAACTTTTTCAAAGTACTTTACTAAGTTCAGGAGACAGGACTTGTTTTTCACAAAACAAAACTGTTTGGGGTCTAGATCAGTTGAGTTGCCTAAGTCTGTATAAGTGATAATGATACATTGCATGGCTTTGCATATAAGGCTGCTGATGCTGATGGGTCTGCAACTACCCGGCACTTTGAAGAGACCATCCTTGTGTAGGGGTGCCACAGTGGCTATTTTTCAGGCATCAAGCACAAACCCTATGGATTGACTGAGTTTAACAGTTTAAGTAAAGGCTTAGATAGTGCATACTTGACAATGATGAGAATGCACCCCGGTATCATGTCTGGTCCTATGGAGGTATTTGTTTTAGCCTTTGACAGGGTTTCTTAGACTTCCTCCAATGTGACTTCAAGGGAAACTTAATTTTCGGGGATAGCGGTGACAGCAATGTGGGTAGGTGGGGTAAAGTTAGCACTAAGTTTCTCTGCTAATATATTGGGTATATCCTTGGGATCAGAACATGTGCTATTATTATAATTGAACTCAGTTCATTTTTGGACATTATTCCTTAATTTACAGACATAGCTAAAGAAAGATTTGTAGTTTCATTTGGTATCTAAAGTAAATTAAGCTTGTATTCTGCTTTAAATTTCTAATAGTGCTCTTTAATTCCTTGGCATGTTTCAACATAGTTCTTTGAGGTAGTGGGTGAAAATTGCATACAATGTTTCATTTTCCTTCCTTTTTATGCACTGTATTAATATGAAAGTTCCTCCAAAAATCCAAATTGATTTACCACAATATTTATGGCAGAGGAATACTTATTTTTCTATGCACCTGTTTAGGTGCTGGTACAATTCAGAGGTGAATGTAGCAGCTCTCCTAGTTGAGTGTATTAGCAAGAGATTATTTCAAAAATTTGCATAGATCTTCAACAGACTTAAGTAGGTTGACCCAGGAAATGGCCCTAAGGATGCTTTCATTTGGTGGTTAGAAAGTACCACTAGGTCTAGCACAGAAAATGACTGATTTGTGGTCAGACCTAACCAGGGATGAGGAGATGTGGGTTAGGGTACAGGTGGGGTGCTATGTTGGTAAGGACCAGGTCAAAGATCTTAGAGTCTCTAATGGGTAGTTTTACAATTTGCTACAATGTATTGGTATGAGAAAAGTCTAGGAAATGCTCACTATATCCATTTTTGGAGGTGCAAGTGTATACGTCAATGCTTGGCTAATTGAAGTCCCCTAGCAATAAGATATTTGATTAGCTATGTAACCTCCCAATGGTGTTAAGGTAAGTTCCATAATCTTTGGATGAACATTGCATTTGTTAACAGTAACCTAAATCTCCAGAAGCTCCAAGTTAGCGTTGTGTGTAATATGATATGAAGTGATGGTGTTTCTGGAAAATATAGTCCCCCGCAGTTACCCAGCAGCCTGAAGGTGCTCTGGCATCTTTCTATCTAGGCTTCTAGTGTTGATGATTGCCACTGTATATTGTCCAAATCTGAGTTTGAATTTGCTATGTAGGAATGTTCATTTGAGGGAACTCTGCCTAAAAAGGTGCTATGAGGGCAGCAAAGGCTTTACGCATCATGCGGAATCAAATCTAGAAGTACTTAGTGATGAGGATAGAGTTAGGTCTGCTAGGAATGATGACTAGTAGTTATTCACCTTAAGAGTACTAGCTGGCTAATACCACTGCTGGACTCACAGTAGATAAATGCAGCTAGGAATAAATGTCCCATTTTCCCTTCCTTATCACAAGCAAAGCAATAGCGCTTATGCCAAGCTGTTTACTGAGAAGTGGGTCACAGGGTCTTTGGTTACTGGTAGTCTCATTTCATATGTTGCAGGGGCCAGTAGGCATTTTGTAGACTTCTTCAGATAAATGCTCTGGATGGTACATAAAAGCAATTTGGGGCAACAGAGAGCCAAGCTACACAGCTGTCAAAAATTTGAAACTGAAGAAGTTTCCACAAAAAACAGTAACCTGTACAATCTGGGAAGGCTCACACACTGCTCAAATAGAGACAGTCAAGAATCAGTGTCCTTATGGCCCTTATCACCAGGAGCAAACCAATAGCATTCATCCCATGCTGGTTCCCAAGAAGTCATTTTAAGACTTTCCAGTGAAAGTTAGTCTCTACAAGGGATAGGAAATAATGTCCCTCTGCTCTTTCTCTTTCCAGGAGCAATACAAAAGCACTAACCCCATGCTGATCCATAAGAAGTTGTTCATAGGGTCTCCAGTGATCAGAAGTCTTATACCAGATGTTGCAGAATGTAAATGTAAGAGGGATTAAAGGGGTTAATACTTTAGGTATTGCAGTGTACACTAAGTGTGTGTGAAGATGTGAAAGGGAAGGTAAATTCAGTTTTTCCCCGTTTGATCTCCTAGTGTTCACTAGTACAAGCGGATGAGATGTGATGAGACTGGGAAGAGCTTCCAAACTCAAATTTACAGGAGGGTCAGACAACAAAAGAGACACTAAGTTTAAAAACACAAGTACAGGGTGGATTGCAAAGACAGTCATACAACAATAACAACAGTCCCATAGCAGTGACAACTCCAAAAGATAAACTCCTTTTTGTGGTCTGCTTACCTTAAATAAAAATATGCTATGTCTCAGCTCCTCCCAAACATCAGCTAGACTTGATCCCTTTGCAGTCAGAGACCGGAAGACAAATCTTTGCTAACTAATCATAACTAACAACTTTTAAAACTCCAAGGAAAAAAAAACTTTAAAGTAAAACAAATTTAAAGACATACTGCAATATAATAAGAGCAAAAGACAAGAAATAATACACATGTGCAAACATCAGATGAAGAATTCCAAATGAGTCATGATGATAGGATGAGATTGTCCTGAATATCTCATTGTGCCTTCCATTTTGGTTAGTTTAAATGATAACGAACAAAACACTGAAACCTATTACTTAGGATCCTCTTTCCTCTAAAGGCAGATACAGCCCATTGTAGCAGTGTAGGCCTGCATTCTTCCAAACACATCTCCATTTTGGAGTGTATAAAAATTCTATGATTTGTACAAGCTGGACTACTATATGTTGAAACCCCTGGTCTAGGGTACCTTAGCCTCACTAGTTCTGTGAAAGACTAGCACATTTAAGATAGTTACAGTATAGTCTGGTTGTCTAAGAGGCTTCCCCAAATTTAGAAATTCCTGCATTATTTCAAGTTTGTCTTTTCTAGTGAGATAATTTGGTCTAGGTGGACAATAACATCCATCTCAGTATCTAAGGTAACTGCTTCCTGAAGGACAATAACATTAATCTTAGTCTCCAAGGTAACAGTCTCTGATGGATAATAACATCCATCTCAGTCTCCAAGGTAGCAATTCCCAGAATACATATCATTAATGCCTGTCTCTTCCAACACTGTCAACTCCTTGCCAAAGTTCTGCCCTTTTAATATTGAATACCCCAAGGACGGCTTTCCTTACCCCAAAAATATAGATTTGACAGCAAATAAGGACTGTTTGCTCTGTGTTGTCTTTCCATTTACACAAGGGGGTCTATATTATTTCATCAACACTCTAATTCTATGAATACCTTTTCATCAACCTCTATTCAGCAAACTATCCTTTTATTGAATGCACAAATCAGTGAACGTTTTCTCAGGTAACTAATTTAATAGGCCAACATACTGAGTGATACACACTGCAGTATAACAAACCACCAAAGTGGGTGGCTATGCCCCCCTCACCCCCCTACTTATATATACCAACTCAGAGATCACACTACAGTGGGGAAAAGGGCAAATTTTCACATGTTGGCCAACTAACTCAGCACCTGGGAAAAAGTTTGCTGACTTGAACATTCGATAAAAGGACATTTGCTGAATAGGGATGAATGAATAGTTATTCATGGAATTGGAGTTTCAATGAACTAATATATACCCAAAATAGGTACTAAATAAATTGAAGGTCCTATTTAATCAGCTGCCTTTCCTCGCTGTTCATAAGAACAGCTGTAAATCTTGCTCATGAGTTTTGTATTTCATCATAAGATTTGAAAATGCAGTAGTGTACCTTAATTAGCTGGAAACACTGTATGCCATGATACTGAGAAACAAAAGTCTTAATTACCCAAGCTTGTGCTTTAATAGGTGTTAGTCTCTCCCTTATGAACCAAGTCTGGTGCACTGTTTAGCATGAATTGTCCAAACACTGTAGTTCATTTAATAAGGTTTTATTAGATGTTTACAATATACGAATATGGTCTCCATTAACAGTTCTGATAAACAATTCAAGTTGCTGTACATTATTCTGATAGTCCTGAACAACATAAACTGACATAGTCTCTAGATGACCTGTTTTCTGTATTCATGCTTGAGTGTTAGACATCTTATGTGAAGTAACATGTCGAATGAATTTACTAACTTTAACTGCCCTGCTATCCTGAACACAGCATATTATATTCTCTTTTTCAGTAATTTTCCTCTGTTGACTATATCCAGACCCCTAGCCTTGATCCTCAGACTACGTCTTGTTATTTAGCTTATCTCTTGATTCTTTCCTTGAGAAAGGAACATAACAAGAACTCTTTGCAATCTTCCCTTGACAAACTGTTATTTCAGCAGGGTCAACATTCAGTGAAAGATTCTTTGTTTCTGCTTTCCTAAATGTATGCATAAACGAAACACAATTTCTAGGCTTATTTTATTATTTAGCCTGTCTAATGTCTAATAACTACTGTACAATGAAAAACCCTGATCTAACATTCATCATTCAATTTTATATTACTACCAGTTTAGGAAAGCTGTTTCATTCATATATTAACATTTTTCTGTGGAAAATAAAACAAATATTTTTGAGGGGGTCTGATGCAGCTTTCCCCTATTTGCTGCTGATATCAGATGTATCCTTTTTAGGCTCTACTAATGGTAAATGTTTACATGGACCATCTTTTCTTATGTCATAACTGCATGCAAAATGTTGAAATGCCTTGCTAGAAGGATACATTTCTATTTTCCAATCGTTTTCCTCTCAGACCACATGTACTTCATCTGCTGCTCATTCAGGTACCTCTGATGAAGTAAATTCAATGTTCCATAGATTGGGCAGGGTGTTCTTTTTCTGGAAAACTCATCTTGAAGGTAAATGTCTTCTCTTAGTCCAGGCAGATTTTTGTAGGTAGGAAAATAGTGCATCTCTTTAGAATGTGTTTGTGAAAACTGCTTCACTACACTGGATCCATTTCATGCTCTTACTTTTGTGTTTTTTCAACTGCTGTTGACCTTAGAATTTTTTTTTATCAGAATAATATATTTCATAGTTTCCCCATCCTTATCCTTGCCTCACCATCTTTTCTGGCCTAGTTTTACCTAGGTTACCCCTAGAAGTTTCTGCAAAGTACGTGCATTAACTGAATGCATATATCTGAATGTACATCCATGTGGACAAACCTAACATAGAAAGCCAAGGTTACATGTACTGCGGCTCAGGTTATAAGCAGTTATTACTTACTGGCATTGTAATGTTACAGTGTGCATATGCAAAAGAAACCAGTGACAAGGCTACCTCATGCATAAAAGACCATCTACAACTTAAGAAAGCAACAGAATGGATACAAAAAAAGTGAAAAACAAGCTGAAATGCAACAGGAAAAAAGAAAGCTCTTGTGGTAACCAAAATGATAGACTGAAGGCTGAAGGAGTAAAAAGATTTATGCAGCACTTTTTCTGGTTTTAACTATTTGTACCTTAGGCACTGTTGGTCAATAAGTTACTGATCCCTGAAATATTTAATCAGAATGCCTGTTAAGTCTTCAAAGTTTTTGACAAGATGTATTTTCAAATAATGCCTCAAAGAAATAGTAATATCTCATTTACTATAAGTGCTATAGAAAACTTAAACACTAAAGTTATTCAAGTAAAAACTCAGTTTTGCACTGTTATTGATGAACATAGCATTTTGGGAATGTTACTTTTCAGTAACTTTATTTGCTAGACAAACATAATCAGCCACAAAGCTATTCATGAAGTTCTCATAGTTATCAACACTCTTATGAAGCTCTGAAAGTCACCTCTTACATTTTAATTTGGGTATAGTTGCAGAACTATAGACATTCGTGTAAGCTTTTTAATAATACTTGCAAACAATCTCTATGAAACTGTAGCACATGGATTCCAAGTATCTGTGACGTTTTGCTCAACTTCATTAGGAAACACCAAGTAACGTACTTCACTCCATTTTATGCTGAAACACAGATATTTCTGATATTTATAATGACAGCTTTAAACTGTCAGTTTAGCAGGACTGACTAAGGATTTCACAAGAAAAGGAACTGTAGGGATTAAAGGCAATTGGTGGAAGAAATCATAGATCACAGCTGGAGTGGCCTGAAGTACTTATTTCACTCGTAGAATGAAAGTGCTTTAGACAGTATTGTATAGCACTGTTACAAATGCAGGGTAATGGGAAATGCATAGGTCATAGAGTCACACCCCTTTTTGCTGTCAGTTACATCTTTGATATTATTATGCTATAAGGTTTCATAATGTTATTTATTTTATTTAGTTCATATTATATACGTTTACAGCTTGCTTCATTTTACAAGGGGCAACATATACATTTCTTGTTACTTTACTTAGTTGGTTTACAGTGTATACCTGTTTCCTGTACATATTCACTTTATTGCTATTATTTATTGTATCATTTTCTTTAAGATGTTTCTTTTGTGGGTTATGGGTAATGGGTGTTGATGTGGATTATCCCTTATCTGTCCAAATACATCACAGGAGCATGGTGCATGCATGCATGACCATCCTCTTGCATGCATGGTGCATGCATGCAAGAGGAAGGTCATGCATACAAAATGCAGGGCACACTGCTTTTTCCAATGGTGGGGGAAGGGGGGATGAGTCATGGCTTCTACTGCTGCTGTATAGATCCTTCTGTGAAATGAAACATTACTCAGGTAGGCATAGTGCTATTGTATGTGTAACTCCTGTGGATCCATCTGGTCAACTGGATTACATAAATAGAACCTACGGATGTTGTATGCAAATGCCAGCTCCTGTTGGAACAGGTCAAGTATTATATCTGACGTTGCATTATTTAGATTTAGCATTTATAACAGAGACCTGGTAGAATGACAGTTTTTGTCTCACATTTGCAATGTTAGTGCTGCCCAGGTTTTCATTTTTTCAGTACCATTACCTGGCTGAAAATCTTTGCTGGGGAAGGATAAAATGGGGTTACTAACACCTTTGGGTTTTCCATTAGTACAGGAGCAAAGTAGGAGTAGTTCTTTATCTACAATCCATCAGGCAGTGTGATGACACTACTAAAACAGAGTTCACAGGCTTCTGCCTTACTTGGTCTTGTTCATGTAAGTGGCTGATGTTGGGCGCCTCAGTATTAGTGCTCATGATGACTCTGTGGCTTTTGTAAAAATAAGTCCTCTGCATTATGAAGGGATTCAGGTTTGCTCACTTGTTACCTCAGACCACAGACTTGGGCACAAACTGGACTTAGCTGCTCCATCCAATAATCATGGCCAGTAATTTGGTGGTGGAGCCTGTTTCTGTCTGTCTCCTTCCTTGTTTGGTTCATAGTCTACCAACTGTGATACACTCTGATTGGCTTGGTACAATGTAGAAGCCTTGGGCTGATCCCACCAAACAGTATTTACCCTGTTTTGTGTCAGCATTTGCAGGACTACAGTACCAGTAATTCTTGTGGATTGTTTGGGGCCTATAACTTAGCACTACTTAGCACAGATGAACTCACTTGAACTTCTGTCCCCAATTTTTAAATGAGTGATCCATTTTGTGTTGTGTGAGGCATGGCCTAATCTTAAGCATCATGATCTTAGAATGCCAGTTAAATGTTAGCGCTCAGATGGCAATGCACCAGGAGCTTATAGTCAAGCTTTTACTGGAAAACACTTTTATGGTGTAGAAGGCTGACATGCCCCAAAAGGAATTTCTAAACTTTTCTCTAGAGATCTCTTTTTAATGATAAACCAACTAATTGTTCTTTTCTGTTTGGTGGAGAAGCTGTGCAGTATGGTCTGCCTTACCACCTGGAAAGTGTCTTCTGATGAAGTGTATCCACTGACTGCTTGGTATTTTGCCATAAAGTTGACTTCAGTCATATTAGAAGTAGCAAAAAGTGGACATACAAGGCTTATGTATTATTTCTGAGAGTGTTCACTGTCTTTGAGTTGGTCTGAGTTAGCCAGTTACAGTGGTTTTGTGCCTCCTATTTCCAGTATACTTGCAATTATCTGTGGGCTGGATCCTTGCCATACCAGCCTTGAACAATCTTGCATGGAAGTTTTGGGTCCAGCCGTTTACCACGTAATGCATGCCTCTTTATTTTCCCAAAATATTGAAACCTTGGTTAACCCTAGTCTTAAAAAATCTGAGACAGATCTTGAAAATTGGATAAATATAAACTCAGATGGTATGAGAGCAACCCAAGTCTTATTTCAGAAATAGTAACATGAGTGATCTAGTCTGTTTTTTTTTGTCTAGAAATGGTGCAGAGATCTTCTCCTAATAATGAAGAACAGAATACATGATCTGGTTTCGTTCCTGTTGGATCTGTTTTCAACTTTTGATATAGCTGACAACATGGTCCTGTTAGATTGTGTCAGAGTTTACTGAAGTTTCAAATAAGTCAAATAACATTGTTTTGCCTCCTACTTTCCTAGATGAACTTAATGACAAATGTTGGAAATTCATCCTCCTCTTATCTGTGGTGTGCCACAGGTTTCAATCTGAGGGAAAGGTTTGCAACATTATTGAACTCTGATGGCATGCAGCTTTACCTTTCCTTCTACAGGAATCTATATCTGGTTTTAATAAATGAGCAGATATTTGGAATGCATTCACAATTTACAGCTGGATGATTAAATATTGGTTGAAGCTGAAGACATCCAATATAATTGCCACGATAATTCATATAATCTGTAATGAGAAAAAATTCAATTTGTGCCAAAGGTGATGATTTGGAGTAGTATCTGACGGCATGCTGACTCTAACAGATTATATTTTAACCACTGTTATATCATCCTGCTTCCATCTGAGGACTACTGTCGTCATCAAGCACCTTATTCCATCTGCAGACATTCCCATTGTAGTATGTGTCCTGGTTTAATCCCACTTGAACAGCTGCAATGCCTTGTACCGTGAACTTCTTGGCTTGGAGCCAGATGATTTACATTTGGTGCAGAATTCTGAAATCTTATTAAATCTTGAAGTCCTTTGTTACCATGATGATGAACATTGCTTCTGCATTGTCTCTATCTGGTTGCCTGTTAAACAGTCTACTTAGCCCTACATAATTTAGGTCATCAGCATCTCAGAGAATTGATGGTCTGGTATCAACCATTCTAGACCATTTCCTTGGCCAGGTTGGGGCTGCTAGTTGTTCCAGGGGCATGATAGGAGTACGCTGGTACTCATTCTTTCACCTACCAGAGGCTACAACTCTGCAATCTACTGCTAGATTGGATGAGGATGTCGACCGTTATTACTACTTTTAAGCAGATTTAAAACTGTGCTTCTTTGGACATGATATTATGACTAGCCCTGTTTTTCATATTGATTTACTTTCATTTTCTGCCATGTAGCATGATATGATGGCACTTTATCATATAAGTTTGTATTGCTTTTTTATTTAATTTTTGCTAAATTTTGTTTTTTAATTTTTGTAGTGTAGTTATATGCTCTTAGTCTATAGGCACTTTAATATACTTGAACATAATCTTAACTTGCTTTTCCTTGTTATATATGGAGATACTTAAAGAAATATGGTATGCATACATGATTTACACAAAGGAACCCAGAAACATTGGACTGAACTATGTTTGTGGACTAAGGCTTCTTTAAGACACAAAACCCTCAATGATCCGTGTAATCACAGAGCACAAAGTGCCTTTTGCCTTGATGATTTTGTTGCATTTGGATACAACCACTGCCTGTCAAATTTTGTAAGGCATAACATGGTAATGATGATATAGTACAATTTTAGGATAACAGATTGTATAAACTGTTAAAAGGCAGTAACTATAAAATTTACTTCTCATACAGACTTATAAATACTCACATCAATAACTGCATCAAGAAGACCCATCAAAAACTAGGACCCCTATACAGAAATAGAAAGTTTCTTACTTACAAAGCTAAAGTTACCCTATCACATTCCTACTTATTACTGAGTCTACTATATGGCTCTCAGACTCTAACAAACCTTAATAACACACTCCTAGCAAAACTCAGCTCTACTTATAATAAGATGGCCAGATTCTTCGCTCAACACACTTGTGTCTCACTTCTACACCTAAACTGGCTGGAATTACCCAATTTGCTTATTGTCTCTCAGCTCCAGATTATTCATTCTTTACTACATCAACCACTCTATTCACCTAGCCTATCCTCCCTAATATCTCACTACTCTCCTACTAGAGTACTTCGCAGCTCTGATCAAGACCTGCCATGTGTATACAAACCTAAGTCTAAAATGGGTAGCAACCTTTATAGCTATCACCCAACCATTGCATGGAACAAGCTTCCATATCAAATTAGATCAACAAAAAATCCAAAACAATTCAAAGAAGGAGCAAAAGAACACCTAAAAACTCTCTGGTCCTGCTCCTGTACCCACCCTCCATAAACTGTTACCTTACCCATATATTAATCTTCTTCTGGAACTCTGCCCCATACATTAAACTCTACCCCTTCTGTGTGTAGCACATCTATTGCCTCTAGGTCTTGCCTATTTCGTCTATCACCCTGAATTATTTATGTCTCAGAATAACACTCTTTCTCAATTTCCTCTCCAAGAGCATCCCCTAAAATCAATCAATGTCTATAAAGAACTAATAAGATAACTAGTAATAATACTTCTGTCTCAGTCTTCCCCATGGTCTTTATTACTAATTATTATGTGTTAACATTTGAAACTTGAATAATGTTTTAAAGATAACCAAAGTGCTACTGTGATCTGTAAAATTTTATTTACTTTATTGTATAACTGTTACTGGAGCCTTTCTTTCCGGGCCTCTGCTGAAAAAGGGCTACCTTACTAGCTCAGTCAGACTTTTCCCGGTCAACAAATGTAAAATAAAATAAAATAAAATAAATAAATAAATAGTGCATCAATCAATGCACAGTGAATTTTATATGAATCTAAAGCAAGTAGCTACAGAGGATGTAGGGTGGTCAAATAAAAAACAACCAATGAAAATAAATAAAAACGTAAAAAATAAAACTTGGTAAGTGCTTTCACATCATCTATACAATCATATTTATATATATATATATATATATATATATATATATATATATATATATATATATATATACTATAAACAATTTAATTAATGATTAAGTGCATGTGATTTCAATCATCATCTTCTTTCGGCTGTTCCCGTTAGGGGTCGCCACAGCAGATCACCTGTTTCCATTTCTTCCTGTCCTCTGCATCTTGCTCTGTCACACCAACCACCTGCATGTCCTCTCTCACCACATCTATAAACCTTATCTTAGGCCTTCCTCTTTTCCTGTTACCTGGTAGCTTCATTCTTAGCATCTTTTTCCCAATATACTCAGCATCCCTCCTCAACACATGTCCAAACCAACGTAATCATGCCTCTCTGGCTTTGTCTCCAAACCTTCCAACCTGGGCTGACCCTCTAATATACTTATTCCTAATCCTTTCCACCCTCATCACACCCAGTGCAAATCTTAACATTTTTAATTCTGTCACATCCAGCTCAAACTCCTGCCTTTTTGTCAATGCCACTGTCTCCGACCCATATAACATAGCTGGTCTCACTACCCTCTTGTAGACCTTCCCTTTCACTCTTACAGGTACTCGTCTGTCACAAACCACTCCTGACACTCTTCTCCACCCACTCCATCCTGCCTGTACTCTCTTCTTCACCTCTCTTCCACACTCACCGTTACTCTGAACTATTGACCCCAAGTATTTAAACTCATCCACCTTCGCCACGTCTACTCCTTGCATCCTCACCATTCCTCTATCCTCCCTCTCATTCACACACACATATTCTGTCTTAGTCCTGCTGACCTTCATTCCTCTTCTCTCTAGAGCATATCTCCATCTCTCCAGGGTCTCCTCCACCTGTTCCCTACTCTCACTACAGATCACAATGTCATCTGCAAACATCATAGTCCACAGGGACTCCTGTCTGATCTCGTCTGTCAACCTGTCCATCACCATTGCAAATAAGAAAGGGCTCAGAGCTGATCCTTGATGTAACCCCACCTACACCTTAAACGCATCCGTCACTCCAACTGCAGACCTCACCGCTGTCACACTACCCTCGTACATATCCTGTACCACTCTTACATACTTTTCTGACACTCCTGACTTCCTCATACAGTACCACAACTCCTCTCTAGGCACCCTGTCATATGCTTTCTCTAAGTCTACAAAAACACAATGCAACTCCTTCCGACATTCTCTGTACTTCTCCATCAACACTCTCAGAGCAAAGATCGCATCTGTAGTGCTCTTTCTTGGCATGAAACCATACTGCTGATCAGTAATCATCACGTCCCTTCTTAACCTTGCTTCCACTACTCTTTCCCATAACTTCATGCTGTGACTGATCAATTTTATCCCTCTGTAGTTACTACAGCTCTGCACATCTCCCTTATTCTTAAAAATCGGTACCAAAACACTTTTTCTCCATTCCTCAGGCATCCTCTCACTTTCCAAGATTTCATTAAACAATCTGGTTAAAAACTCCACTGCCATTTCACCTAAACACCTCCATGCTTCCACAGGTATGTCATCTGGGCCAACAGCCTTTCCATTCTTCATTCTCTTCATAGCTATCCTTACTTCCTCCTTGCTAATCCATTGTACTTCATGATTCACTATCCCTACATCATCCAACCTTCTCTCCCTCTCATTCTCTTCATTCATCAACCCCTCAAAGTACTCTTTCCATCTCAGAAAAAACGGCAGTTTTCTGTAGAATGTCACCAAGCACAATAGATTCCACCACAGTTAAAAACAAAGTGCAAAAACACTCTTTCCATCTCCTCAACACACTCTCCTCGCTTGTGAGTATGTGTCCCTCATTATCCTTTATCACCTTTACCTGCTGCACATCTTTCCTAGCTCGGTCCCTCTGTCTAGTCAATCGGTACAGGTCCTTTTCTCCCTCCTTAGTGTCCAACCTTTCATACAACTCTTCATATGCCTTATCCTTAGCCTTCACCACCTCTCTCTTTGCCATGCACCTCATCTCCTTATACTCCTGTCTACTTTCTTCATCTCTCTGACAATCCCACTTCTTCTTTGCCAACCTCTTTCTCTGTATACTTTCCTGTACTTCCTCATTCCACCACCATGTCTCCTTGTCGTCCTTCCTCTGTCCAGATGTGATACCAAGCACCTTTCTAGCCGTCTCCCTTACTAGCTCTGCTGTAGTTACCCAGCTATTTGGTAACTCTTCACTGCCACCCAGTGCCTGCCTTAACTCATCCCTGAACTCCACCTCACAATTACCCTTTTTCAATTTCCACCACTTGATCCTTGGTGCTGCCCTCACACTCCTCCTCCTCTTCTTGATAACCAACGTCATCCAACAAACCACTATCCTATTCTGCCTAATGACACTTTCTCCGGTCACCACTTTACAGTCTCCAATCTCCTTCAAACTGGCCCTCCTACATAAGATATAATCCACCTGTGTGCATCTTCCTCCACTCTTGTATGTCACCCTATGCTCCTCCCTCTTGTTAAAATATGTATTCACCACAGCCATGTCCATCCTTTTCGCAAAATCCAGTACCATCTGACCTTCTACATCCCTTTGTTTAACACCATACCTACCCTTCACTTCCTCATCCCCTCTGTTCCCTTCACCAACATGCCCATTGAAATCTGCTCCAATCACCACTCTCTCACCCTTGGGTACAGTCATCACCACTTTATCCAATTCACTCCAAAATTTTTCTTTCTCATCCATTGCACACCCAACTTGTGGAGCATACGCACTAACAACATTCATCATTACACCATCAATTTCCAGCTTCATAAACATCACTCTATCCGACACTCTTTTCACCTCCAAAACACTCTCAGCATACTGTTCCTTCAGAATAACTCCTACGCCATTTTTCCTCCCATCCACACCATGATAAAACAATTTGAACCCACCTCCGATACACCTAGCCTTACTCCCCTTCCATCTGGTCTCTTGCACACACAATATACCAGCCTTCCTTCTGTCCATCATATCAGCTAGCTCTCTCCCTATACCAGTCATACTGCCAACATTCAAAGTTCCGACCCTCACTACCACAGTCCTAGCCTTTCTCCTCTCCTCCTGCCTTCGGCCATGTCTTCTGCCTCTTCTCCTCCTTCGGCCAACAGTAGCCCAATTTCTGCCAGCACCCTGTAGGCTAACAGTACTGGTGGCGGTCGTTGTTAACCCGGGCCTCGACCGATCTGGTATAAAAATTTTTCTTGGTGACTGCATGAAATGTTTTGGCAAAGTTTTACGCCGCATGCCCTTCCTCATGCAACCCTCCCCATTTATCCGGGCTTGGGACTGGCACAAAGAAATGCACTGTGATTTCAATATGGGTTTCAAAAGTACAGTTTCATTTAATCCAAAACCCTTGTCTGCTTGTAACCATAAAATCCATCTAAGTTCTGCACATTCTGTAATATCATCATAATCACCACCCCTTAGATTAAAATCCAGCAGCTCCAAAACACAGAACTTAAAATTATGTGTGTCTCCTTAATTATCCATGTTTAGCCAGTGCATTAGATAATGTATGTTTCTTAATATCATATACAGTGGATGTAAAAAGTGTACACAGCCCTGTTAAATGCCAGGTTTTTGTGATTACAAAAAAATGAGACCACCATAAATCATTTCAAAACTTTTCACACCTTTAATGTGACCTATAACCTGTACAATTCAATTGAAAAACAAACAGATGTGTTAGGGGAAAAATATAAAAAATAAAAAACGTACAATAAGCTGGTTGCATAACTATGCACACCCTTAAACTAATACTTTGTTGAAGCACTAACACTTTGTTGAAATGATTTATTGTGGTCTCATTTTTTATATCACAATAACATGACATTTTAACAGGGGTGTGTACACCTTTTATATCCCCTGTACATGTTCCAAAATTTGTTCTTTTAAAGTACAATTAGTTTTTCCTATATAAAAACAAGGACATATGGAACATTGTTATAAATACGCTAAATCTGTACTTTTACAATCAGTATAAAACTTTAATTCAACTACTTGTCCAGACTCAGGGTGTATAAACTGAGGAGTAAAGCAAATATATTTACAAACACTACAAGAATTATAAGGAAACGTACCATGATGTTCAGTAAACCTTCTCTCTTTCCTCTGAAATTGTCTATAACATAATTGTCACTTAAGAGATTTACTATTTTTAAATGTAAAGAAGGCCATTCCCCTACAATTTTCTTAAGACTATCATCAGGCATCAAAATAGGCCAGTTCTTGCTAATAATATCATACAATATATTAAGGTCACTAGAATATGTCAGAGTAAGTTTAGGTTTAGTATAAGCAGAAACAATGCCCCGAGTATGATCATTCATACTACCCTCTAAGTCTGAGAAAAATGGTTTTGCAATAGAGTGCCTATATGACTAAACTTCAGTAATAGTTTTATCAGTTTCATCAGATGAATCACCTCTATTTAAAACATGAACACCAAACATCAAAACATCAAAATTATTATTAAGTTTAGCTTCTCTAATCAACTGGCCTTTCAACACATTTCTATGAATGTGTCTTGAATGCATGCTGGATTTATGAAGAATAACATTCTTACAAGGTTTCTTATATAAAGTAGTTGTCACTTCTCTATCACTATTTAAAGAAAAACAAACATCTAAAGAAATCAATAGAAACATTCAAGTAATTAACTGTGAATTTCAAAAGTATAGTTGCACTATGTAAGTAATTAATAAAGTTATGTAAACATTGAATCAACCCTGTCCAAATAAAAATATATAATCCACAAAGCATCTGTATAAAGCTAACTGTAATTCCCAAAGACCATATTAGTGTAGCTATTAGTGCAAATGGTACCCATGGCAACTCGTCTTTTGCAAATAATACTTAACGTCAAATAAAAATACATAATTTTCTAAATTAACTCTAAAAGAAAACAAATCATATTAATTTTACCTGTAATAAAGGAAGAACCTGATATATTCAACTCCTACATAATTAGGTATAACAGTAAATAATGTATTTACATCTAATGTAGCTTACAACTCATCAACATTCTGAGAAGTCTTGTGCCACTTAAATAAATCAGGAACAAATTGCTTTGTGTCTTTCAACACCATAGATACTGTATCTAAAATAGGACATAATATTTTCTCAATGTAAATTTACAAAGGTTTTGTCAGCCAACCATGACTAGAAACAATAGGACGCATAGGGGGTGTGCATAAATCTTTATGTATTTTAGGAAGTCCATGTAAAATAGTAATAAGGGGATGTTCAATTTGAAAGAAGCCATATAACTGATAAGACAATAACCCGCTCATATGTAAATCATATATACTTGCACAGACCTTGCTAATTAAGTTATTCACTTGAAATTTACACAAAGAGGTATACACTTCACAATCAGACACCATTCTAAACATTTGTTCTAAATAAAATTCCTTATTCATAATAACTACAGCACCCTCTTTATCTGCTGGGTGAATCTCAGTCAAAGAAGATTCAAGTAGCTGTTTCAGAGCTTCATATTCATGAGAAGTTAAATTAAAAGATCTCATTTTGTGTGTAGTTGAAAGGGCATTACAAACATCACATTCACAAGTTCTCACAAAAGCTTCCATGAGTGGATGCATCATTGGTGTAAACTCAGATTTTTAAATGGCTATACCTGTGATGATTGAGGAAACATGGTTTGCAATGAAACTGTCCTAGCAAACAATCTAACGTCCAAAGGTACATGTATCATGTTCATTAGGTTGACTGTTACATAATTACAGGGTTTATCCTTTTCTTCAAGTTTGTGTGGCCCTGGAGTTAGTATATTTAATTTCTGGGAGTATGGTAGGCAAAGCTCTCCACGTAAAAGCTATTTTTTGTTTTTCATTAATCTATTGGTTTACATTTCTGATGACTTTCTTGTGATAATTTTAGTGGCGATTAATGGTAATTGATGATGAGTTTGTTTGATGTTTTGTATTTTCATTAAACTCAATTGTGATTATTCATTATAAACTTTTATATATATATATATATATATATATATATATATATATATATATATAGGTCTATGTCAGAAGCTCGAGTTTGCAGAAGCTCAAAATTCATATTGTTGAGACTATATGATCAAGTTTCCAAATACTCGAACTTCAAAAAACAACAAAAATCTATCTTTTTTTTTTTTACATCCCCCCGCACCCTCAGCCCCCCACACCTCCTGCATATTGTGTATACCAGTTCCGAAATCGCACTATAGTATGGAAAAGAGCACTTGCCCTGATCTTCACTGTACTGCAATATCCATTCAAAAATCTTGAGTTTTCATAAACTCAGTCATATGCTCTCAACCATATCAATTTTGAGTTTCTGAAAACATGAGCTTCTGATAGGGACCCATATAGATATATATATATATATATATATATATATATATATACACATATAAAGTTAATGGCATATATTGTGATTTGTGCATGAAAAAGAAGAAAGCTAATAATAAAGTGCTAAAGCAAGTAAAGTGTGAATTTCTGTGAACTACTAAATTTTAGTGATGAAAAATATTAGTGCAGTCAAATTTGCAAGGAGGTACATCAAGTATTAGTTGGTTCATGAATCAAAAGTGGCATTCGGTGTTCCAAAGAAAAGAGCAGTCTTTATAAGTCTGAGTTTGTACAGAATTAAACTTTATTATGTATCACCATATGAAAAAGTATACCTATGCTGATTTTGGGTAAATTAAGAAGTCAAAAACCGTAAAAAAAATCATGGTCATACAATTTGTTAATGTCCAGCTTTCTAACCCATTTGGTTTAGCACAGAAGACTGAACATGCAATCCTTCTCAAGAATTTATCTTAACACTGAAGATAGAAGTTATTTATGAGTTGTTAATACAGGAAGTGCAGTCCCCAGCTTACAGTTTGCCTTGCATGTAATTAAATCTTCAAAGTACTGACCATTTGGTCTTTTAGGCTAGATTGAATGTGCCATGATATGTGAGGTATCAGTTTGGTGACCTATCGTCAAAGAATATAAATATGGATGAATATGGACACAATTTTAAAATGGCAGACTATGTGAGATATATTAGTGCTTTTAATGCTACCATGGAAGATTGGATCAAATTGTTTTAAAAACTGGGCCTCTAGTGTAAACTGTTGATGTGGGCCATAGAATGTGGAGAAGCTGTAAACACCAGGTAAGGAATGTTCAATAATAGATGATGCAGATTCAGTTTTTAGAAACTGGAGTTATAAAAAAACACATGGTTAGCATTGAAATGATGAATATCTACCACACAGCCTTTAGTGGGATAAATGTTAACCAGCTTACTGTGAGAATGGGAAACATTTATAGCTGCACCTAGAGAAAGATTTCTGGCCAGATATTAATCCAAGGAGGGATGAATGACTAAGTGCATTCCCAGAGTGAAATATGTGACTGGTACCCTACAACATATGTATTGAATGCCCAGTATCCTATCACAAGACAATGACTGTGCCCTCCTTTTAAAACAGGAAGATGGATGAGCAAGATTTCTTTGCAAAACTGTGCAACCTAGACCTGTTAGCACTATCCCTCTGACAGGTGGACCCCCCCCCCCAGGAGGGGGGGGTCACTGTTCTGAGCCTAAGTAGTCTTACTGAGATTTTAATTTGTTAAGCATGATAACATCTAGGGTTGAGTGATGCTAGTTTAGAGACAATAATGTTGACTTCTTCTAGACAATATGCGTACCTGGGAAGCACATAATGGAAAGTATAACATGATAGAAGTGGGTAGTGGTAATGTTTATGTTTGCATTTCTTTCATAGGTTATAAAGTAAAGGTGAAGGAAATGAGACGTGTATAAGAGGGCTGCATAATCATATGTGCCTCCCATGGATAAGGTATTGTAATGCCTGAAGTAGTAAGACAATGTCACATTTATTGCAGTCCTGGTTCCAAGCATTTAATATGTATTGCTAGTGTAATGTTATGTTGTATAGATCCACATTTCCTATCATTTTCAGAAAGTTTTATTTTAATTAAAATGCTTTAAGTTTATCAGTCACGAGTGATAGTAGAATGTTTCTAGACACGTCTGCCAAGACTATTTGCTTGTAATAGAATTATTTTGCTGTTATGCCAATGCCTTTCCCAATAAAAGCTGGACATAGGTAGGTTGTAATGGAAATGGGTGGAAATGATTAAATTAAAAAATGCATATGTACTGACATATGGTATAAATTTTACTAAAAAAAGCAAAAGTTCACCTATTATCAGAATTTCATATAATAATTAAAACCCTTTGGAATAAAACATCAGTTTAATTAACTTTTATGTAGAGACAAAGAGAAATAGTTTAACAATTATAATGAAAAGCAGCCCTGGATCTACCACTGACATATCATGCAAGAATTAGTTAGAGGAATGAACCATCTCAGTAATAAGTGTATCACTGCAGAAAAAGAGAAATATCTAAAATCTGTACTGCAAATAGCCTAAAGTCAGCCATTGACATTATAATACATGAATTCAAGTTCAGCAGAATGAACCCTGGGTGTAATAAACTTTTAAAAACTCAAAAAGCTAAATTATAAAAAATATCCACTTCTGGAATGTCATATAATAATTAAAATCCTCAGAATACTTTCTCATTATAAGCAGCTTTTAACTGCAGAAAAAGAGATGGTGCAGATTAGAAGACTGATAATCAATATGCAGCAACGCACTTGCAAACGCGAAGAATAACATGCAAATAATCTTTATGATCTGAGCACATAATTATTTGTACAACAGCAAAGTTACATTCCAGCAGAAAAATAGTACATAAGGTTGGTGGCACATATTTACATTTATCTTCTAATAGTTGTATATGTTTTATTTTCTGACAGTCTTTGCATTTTTTTATAATTTACATTTTGAGAGCATGGACTGGCATAATTAAAGATATTTTGAGTAATCTGTTTTATTGTTTTATTTTACTTTGTTGTAATAACTTAAATATTATCATGAATAATACAGATATTCTAAAACCCATTGATAAATGGGTCTAGATCATATCTTCAAAGTTTTATAACTTCGAACATTAAAATACTGAATTTAAATGTTCGAAGTTATAAAACTTCGAACATATGTAAAAAAAACCCCAAAACTAATGGCTGTAGGCACGGGGGCAAGCCCCCCTGCACCCCCCACACCCCCCGCTCTTTAAATATACCAACTTCGAGACCGCACTACAGTGCAGTAAGGGAAATCTTCCCTTTACCGCACTAGTCAGGCAAGTTCCGTTTTTTTTTTTATTATATGTTCGATGTTTGAAACTTTGTACATTTAAATTTGATTATTTTCAAACTTCGAACATATAATATAGACCCTGATAAACTACTATGTGTATGCATGCATGCTGTCTTTGTAATTCTTTAAGGCATACTTAGAATGGATTATAAGACTCTTTGAAATAACACTCTTTAGACTTTTAAATTGACAAAAACATCATAACATTTACAACTTTTTATTATACAAAATGTTATACCTTTTGGAAAAACATATTGATAAAGTGCAAAAGTACAAGATGTTTGGAAACAGTGAAATATTTTATAATTTTCATTTGGCTTTAAAGCTCAGCAAACTTTATATCAGTTTAAAACATCAACATCTTCAAAAACATAGGGGGATGGGATCTTAGTTATATGGGGGTAATTGATACTAAGACCAAGTCAGTATGTCTAGCTATGATTCAAAATCAGTTTATTGCCGAGCATGCAACAGCTTTTCACCAAGTACCAGCTGTTTGTACTCTGGGCTTGAGCAAACTGCTCAGTTCAGAAAAACAAAAAAAGAATAGAACAGAAGGTACACACTGTAAAGTTCTGCATAAGGCCCTGTACTACACAACAAGATCCCTGGTGTACATAAAAGGTCTTACGCATATGATACATAGACTACAGAAAACCACTGTACAGTTGCTATAGTTGATCTGAGTAGCTACAACAATTTGCAATCAGAAGCATTGTTTTGTTTTTGGATTAAGGTCACAGTAACTTAATTGGTTGTGAACTAATCTTGTGTGGCACACTGGCAGGTAATTAACAATGTCAGGCGGAGTGTTTTTTCTGTGGAATTTGCATACCTTCCTTTTGTTTGTATTCTCTCTCTCTTTTCTTTTTTTTTTTTTTTTTTACTGGGTGCTGCGGTTTCCTTTTGTACCCCAAAAACTTACTATCAGTAAACTAGCAGTCTTTCTGTTTGCCCATAGGCGCGTGTGATCTGTGTGTGTGTGTGTGTGTGTGTGTGTGTGTGTGTGTGTGTGTGTGTGTGTGTGTGTGTGTGTGTGTGTGTGTGTGTGTACGTGTGTTTGTGTGTGTATGTGTGTGTGTCAGTGTACATCCTGCATATGATTACCATCCTAGCCTGGCTGACTTCATTTTTCTGTCTTGTAAACATTAAGTGCTAGAACTGAATATAGTGCAAATGATGCACCCATGGCCGTGCCCTGAATCACGGAACTGTCAGAGCCATGTCTGCACCAGGAACTCCGGTGCTGGTGTTGATAAGGAGGACATGGCTGGAGCAAGAATAAACTTGGGCGGTGTTGTGCCTGGAGCCGAAAGGGTCACAGGTGGCAGCACCGAAGTAGTAGTAATTTTCACTTTCTTATGAGCCAACTCCTTGTGATCTCCAGAGGGAGATGAAGTGAGCGACCTCGATGGCGAAGAGGAAGAACGCCTCTTACGGGGTTCAGCAGGAGGGGGTGAGCCCTCTGACACAGAGATAGCCTCACAGAAAGGAGATTTGAGAAGACCTTTCAGGATTAACTTGCTCTTTCTCTCGTTAAGAGTCCTGGTTGAACATTTTCTACAAATCCCTTTATGCCCTTTATGTGCACTCTGGATGTATCTTCTTTATATACCAGTATCCCACATTGGGCGGGTCTCATGGCCTTGGAATTTTGGCTAAACAAATCCAATTTATACCCCCCGGGGATGAACACATTAATAGTATGTATGGCTGAACACATCCTCATGAAAAATGTTTTTCATTTTCAACAAGACTGTTATTGGCAACTTCAGGGCACGGCCATGGGTGCATCATTTGCACCCATTTATGCAGACCTTTTTATGGGTTATATTGAAGAACACATTATATATGATCCAATGCAAAATATTTATTTACCGGAAATTGACATATGGAGAAGATACCTGGACGACTGTTGGCTAGTATGGAAGGGAGGCAAGGAATACCTCCAGGAATTTATTGAGCATCTTAATGGGAACATCTGGGGTATTGAGTTCACTGTGGAACATTATCAGAATGAAATAAATTTTTTGGATGTTCATCTAACAAGACAACCTGATAATACACTCAAGACATCTGTCCACAGGAAATTCCCACAATATAATACTCTTTTGCATGCGGAAAGTTTCCATCCTAAACATATTATCAAAAATATACCAAAATCTCAATTTCTGCGGATCAAAAGAATATGTTCTTCCAAGGATGACCTTACAAACCACCAAACGGATCTAACTAACAGATTTCTGTCCAGGGGCTATTCCCCACAGATTATTAACTCAGCAGTTCAATTCAGCCACATAAAATCCAGAGATTCTCTTTTAAAATACAACACAGAATTTAGAGACAATGATTCTGATTTATGTAGATTTGTTACGACCTATGGTAGGAACAGCAGGAACTTGATCAATATTATTAACAACCATTGGAGTATACTCAATTCACATCCCCTTTTGGAAGATTACCTTGGGGAACGATGCTACTTTTCATACAGGAAGGGCAAAACGCTTGGTTCCCTATTTTCACATTACAAAAGAACAAGACCTAAGGATGACAACCTCACACAAAGGACACTTACGGGGGGCAAACTTATAGGCATTTACCCTTGTGGCCACTGCAGTTTCTGCAGTTACATTTTTAAAACCACTAGTTTCACTAGTAAAAACACTGGACAAATATACGATATTGAATTCTTTGGTAACTGTAGTTCAGACTGGATAATATATCTTGCTACATGTACATGTCAGGCCTTTTACATTGGCCAAACATGTAGGCAGTTCCGGACAAGGATCTCTGAACACCTTGGGGATATTAGGAATCAGAGACCAACCAATGCATTATACAGACACACCATCAAACATCCCACTGCTAAATTTTCATTCACCATCATTGACCGTATTATTGGTAATCGATCATTTAAAGCAGGCTGGCATGATATCTTAAACCGTAAAGAAAAAAGGTGGATTATCAAACTTGGGGGGCTTTTCCCCCCGGGACTGAATGACAAATTATGATTTATGCAGTTCTTAGCCAATATTATATCTTTAAAGACATTATTATGAACTAACATTTTTTTCCCATTCTAGCATATTTATGATGATGCTTTTTGCCTTATGTTGTATTTATATTTTCTCAGATGTCATTATGCACTTCAACTTTTTTTCCTGTTTCAAAAAATTCTAGATGATGTTTTTTTGTATATACATAACCATGGTCTTTACTTTTAGGTATACTAACCTATCAGTTAAATTTTACTTTATTTGCATTCAGGAAAAAATGTAACAGTCAGAGCTGATGAACATTTATATTTCATCTCTAATGTTGATTTTTTATGTTTTTTTCATTAATGTTTTTGTCTTTTTTCAAATAACAGGAAATGATGTCACAAAATTCATTAATTGAAGCTATTTAAGTTCATGACTCACTATCATTACCAAATGTACTACTGAAGAAAGCCTTGTGCTGAAACCGGTCTAGTTTCAGTTTATAATTAAATTATATTCCACAGATCCTCCAGGGTGCTGGCTTTTTTCTTTTTGGGTATACTGCTAGAGTCTTAACGACTACCTTTATACAGCTCTGAAGTGTACACACTTAGTTGCTAGAAGCTGTATTACTGCTGTAAACTCAGCGACTGCTTTAACTTAGCCTTACACCACATTTTTCAAGTCCTGCTGACCGCATTGCCTAGCGATTATAATAGCTGTCCTCAAAGGCAAAGTAGTGCTCTAATTTCAGCTTGCAAAACCGCACTTAAGCACTTAAACTGAATGTAAGGCTGGAGTCTTGGCGACTGTTGCGTTATTCAGTCTTACTTAGCCTTTTACTACTCTCTTATGTTTAAAGACTGTTTGTTATTAACCATTAGTAGCTGCATGTAACACCTGAATCTGCATATTTCCAATGTTCTTTGACAAATGTAAGAATGTATTTGTTTATCATTTAGGTGAAATGTGTCTGCTACTGTTCTTTGACAAATGTAAGACTTTATTTGTTTAGCATTTAGTGAAGTGTGTCTGCTAATGATGTATTTTTCGGGCTGACTTGGGGTATTGCTTTTACCTAAAGAACTACCTAATTTACACTAGTGGTCACCCTCCATTTTTTTTACTTTTTTCTCCTATTTCTGTGCTGCTCTTGTCTCTCCCCTTATTACACCTTTCTGTCCTCCTTCTTTACATCCTCTTTCCACAGTACATGCTCGTACTACCTCTCCCAATCTAAACTCTCCTTTTTCCTGCCTATCTTCCTTCCAACCCCCCTATTTCCCCTTAATTACAGTTTATTTATTTATTTTTTTCTCTTCTCTCTTTACAGCTTCATCCCTCGGGTGCTACCTCTACCTGCTTTTTATACAAAAATTTCACTTCCGTCTGAGTGAAGACATCCTTGGATAAGCTGCTCCCAGGCTCAATCAACACCAACCTAACTAAAGGGCTTAGTTTCCCTCCTACGAAGGAACATCAGTTTATGTAGCTATATTGAATATTGCTGTTGGCAATTTATAATCTTGCCCAGCATTCTACTTCTGTGTGCATGATAGCAGCCTGCCGCAGTCCGCTGGCCCCTCTCTCCCAGGTTTACATGCTACTCTATGACCACTTCCTTGTAAACGTTTTAGATTAATTTAGACATAGTTGTGAAATTCCTTTTAATTTAGGGTACCACCTTCCTCCTTCACCACTAGGTGGCAGCATACACCATGGAAAGTTCTGCAAAACACCTTTACACAGCGCTACAAAGTATACACTGTTCACTTTTCTCTCTGTCCCTCACTTGAGAGTCTGTGGAATTAAATTTCACTTCTCAAGGCTTGATCTGATGAACTAAAGTATTCCTTAACATTTTTCCCCCAGTCCAATCACTACAAAGATATAACCCACTCACTGCTTTACCTGTATTCCAGCTTCTGTTCACTGATTGTTTTCTCTTGGCCATCTCTTCTCTTGGCTCTACCTGCTCCGTTCGCCCTGCGGGCTCACTCCGCTCTCCTACCCTACCCCCAAATTCCACCCACCCCAATGTCTCTCCTCTTATACATCCTTTAACTCCACCTCCTCACCCTACTCCTATCATAATTTGCCTCTGCTAAAGTCTACCCTCCCATTTAATCCCTAAATCTTCACCTGCTCTCCATTTCCCTTCTGAAAATGATATACTTATGTACTCTCACAATTTCTCCACTAATCCTTCTAATCTCTCTCTCCTGTCTAACCTGTTTCACACAGTTTCCCAACCCTTATCACACCTCTCTCACACACTCCACTGCAAAAGACAACCATCCTCACTCCCCCTCTTACTCATCAATCTCTCATGAACTCTTCAGCTGCAACACTACATACCTTTTCAAACCTAAACTATTCCTCTCACCTCCCAATCTAT
Organism: Protopterus annectens; assembly: GCF_019279795.1. Classification (NCBI taxonomy): domain Eukaryota; kingdom Metazoa; phylum Chordata; order Ceratodontiformes; family Protopteridae; genus Protopterus; species Protopterus annectens. Next base: position 839,569,806 of record NC_056732.1, read on the forward strand.
TCACTCCTTTAAAGTGTCATTCCAAAAAGTCTCTTTTCACACATAAACCTTACAACCTTTCACCACCACAATCTCTCACTTTACTCCTCCACCAATTCTCTCCTTCTCTCGCCGGTGACATCCACCCTAACCCCGGACCCAGCTCTAACCTAAATCTCTCCAAACTTCCCTCACAGCCCACAAAACCCAAGTCTGTACGTCTGACTACACTGAATGCTCAAAGCATTAGAAACAAAATTCCCAACCTCCATGCATGGCTCTCCCATAACCACCCTGACATTACCACCATCTGCGAAACATGGCTTAAACCCTTCATAAAAGATCATGAAATCCTTCCACCAGCTTACCAAATTATTCACAATGATCATAACCACAATAAAGGAGGTGGTGTAGCTATTATCTACCTTTCCTCCCTTACCATTAGCCCCTACACCAATAAGATTCTAACATTTGCAAAAGCAGAAATGGCTATAGGTTTATTAAAAATAAATAATCACAAATCAATATGTATTGCTGCCCTTTATATCCCTCCTGGCAATAACATCAAAACTCTTGAGAACATCCTATCCTGGCTTTCCTCTAACATAAAAAATGAAACCTATATCCCTGGTGACACCAACATAAACTGGACCTCTATTACCTTTAAGGCCCCCTCCCACACTATCAATCTATACAATTTCTCCCAAATAATTCATTCACCTACAAGACCCAAAACGAATGGTAACACAGGAACAATCATTGACTGGATCCTAACAACACATACAATTCTAATCACCAAATCTGGTATATTACCTGATCCCCTAAGTGACCACTTACCAGCCTTTGCTGACCGTCTACCTTCCCCTCTACAAAAACAGCACTACTACATTCAAATCCGCAACCTTTCATTCTTCAATCCTCAAACTTTCTCAGATTGCCTTAAATACACTGACTGGTCCCCTCTAAAAACTCTTCCTCTAAACGATGCCGTCTCCTATTTCAACCAGTCATTTCTTACCCTCATCAACCAACAGGCCCCCCCAAGGACCAAATGCATCAAATCCAATTCCTGCCCATAGTTATCCAAATAAACTAAAATTGCCATGAAACAAAGAGATAAAAAATGGAAACACTATCAAAAAAAAAAAAATACTTGTTCCCTCCTAGAATTCAAGCAACTCCGAAACTCCACAAAAAAGCTAATAATTAAAGATCGCAAAGCTCATTACTCCAAACTCCAGTCTCTACACAACAAATTCCAAAAAATCCTGGGACTCCATCTCATCTTTACTGCACCCATGTAATAAAGAAAACCCCTGTCCCAATCCCTATCTCTCTGACCTAGACATTGACTCACAATTCAACTCATTCTTCATAGAATGCATAGCCATGCTATCCTGCTTTTTCCCTCCCCCCTCCTCCAAACCCAACCCCTCCCTCCACAACCCTCTCTCAAATCAGCTTTCCCCCTCAAAATCTTTCTGCTTTACTCCCATTCACACAGGCACTATAAAAAGACTCCTCCTCAAACTTAAACCCTGTCGCAATGCACCTGACAATCTTCCTCCTACTTTCCTTAAACTCTCCGCAGACAGCATCGCCTACCCTATTTCCATAAAGGATGCCGCAGGAGCACCAATAAACAATTTCTCTTCGGGTCTATTAACTATAGTAATCCCAAGTAGATCGAATAGTTGCAATAAAACCAGTACTTTTATTGACAAGGTTAACAGTCACGAACCACGATACCAAACAAAATCACAGCAGTTTTAGTTAAAATCACAACAGTTATAGTTAAGTGCTTTCCCCTGGTTACAATACCAGGCTTCATCAGAACAATTAAACAATAGCACACCTGGTGCTTAAATATCCCCCCAATATCATGTGACTTCCGATTTTTTTAAAAATGCATTATTCTAAAACATCTTAAACCCCTTGTTAAAAAAATGTACAAATTTGTACTATTAATATTAAAGGTTAAAATACACAAAGTAAACGATAACTTTGAATCAACGTTTTCAAAAGAGACCTGGACCAAAAAAAAATATATATAATTATTGTTGCATGATGTGTATCCGTGTCAATAAGCTTACCCTTTTCCTTATTGTTTAACCACATAACTGTTGTCCTAAGTATTTAGATATACCCTAAAAAAATAAATAAAGAGTAGATCATGAACCTTATAGTACCCATTACATTTTCGTGAATTCATTACTATATTAATTATAAAAATATGTTATGTAAAACAGTTAAAAAACTTTCTATAACCTGGCAGACCTTAACTTAAGTACACTGCTAATATTAATATTATCATTCAACCCCGGGGTTTTTGCTGCATCTAGCTTCAATTGCCATAACAGCTCCCTATACTCTAATTTAGTCTCCCAACTTCCACCCCTAGGATCAACCTCCACTTGTTCCAACACAAAGAATTTTAATACCATACTAGGACATATAAGAGAATGTTTAAAAAAGGCATTTGTTTCCTTCCTTGTTTTGACATCATGCAGATGTTCATAAACTCTTCTATTTAAATGCCTTTCTGTCTTCCCTATGTAAAAACTGGAACAAGTAGTACACATTCCCAAGTATACTACCCTATTAGTTCTACAATTAAAATACTGTGATACTTTAATATGAAGGAATATATAAGGAAGTTTTATTAAACATGAAAGAACATTGGTTACAGGATCCACAATTAAAAGTACCTTTCTTCCTGTTGTTACTAGTGGAGTGTTCTCTATTCGCTCTCTCCAAATAATCTTTGATATTTAAATCTCTCTTTCTAACAAATCTAGGTTGCATAGGTATCTGTTCTAAAATCTCATTGTTTGCACGTAATACATGCCAATATTTTTTAATAACCCCCTTAATCTCCTCCGATGATTCAGTATAAGTATGGACAAAAGCCCTTGACTGTTGTTCAAAATTAGATGGGGCTGTCTCAATGTTGTCTTTACCCTTCCGTATAAGTGGGTAATATTAGAGAGGTCGACCATCATTGTAATAAAATTCTTGATAGGAAAATTAGAAAATTAGAAAGGGACTTGAATGAATATCGTGAAGGTAGGGCATACCCTCTGCCCAACCTTAAGCAATATGTGAACACTTATGATAATGTGTTTCAAGGAAATGGAGCTGAAAGTTCCCAGACACCCACATCCTCTCTGCTATCAAAAAAAACCCACCAAAAGTTAGGTCTGCTTTACAGACACAACCACTTCCTTAGCCCCTCTACCCATCAAACCCTAGCATCCACTTTCTTGCTTCACTTCCTAATGTATGGTGCCCCTCTTTTCTCAAACCTCCACATCAGTTTACAAACCAAACTGGAATCTTGCTACCACAAAATCTGCAAATTTGAAACCAATTCCAAAAAAACATCCCTCCTCTCCTTCAACTGGCTTGAACTCCCAACTACCTACAACTCACCATTGCCCACAAGCTTATCCAGCTAACTGCCCATCTCTATCCACTGCCTTAAAGCTCTACATACCCAACCGCCAACACAGATCCACAAATCTAAATCTCCTCCTGGCCAGCTTCTTCTCTCCTACTCTATAGCCAAAAACTGGAACCCCCTCCCCCCATCTTCGCAACCTTCCTAACCATACCAATTTCAAATCCCAGCTACTGTCTCATCTATCAGCGAAATGGGAGTGCCCTTGCCATTCTCCCACATAAACTTCTCTCCCTCTCTGTTAACCTAGTGTCATTTCCTTCTTATATTTAAAATAGATATGTCTCAACTCAAAATGCTCAGCTGCCTTAAATTGCTTTTGGATATATTCAGATTTACTTTCATGTAAATATGGACAAGTTTACTTTATTCAGATGTTACATCACTAGAGCCTGTTCATATGTATTTACACATTTCTGGATTTATCTTAATTTGTTTGTATAAAGTTTTGATTTGTTATACTATGTAATTTGTAATTTGGTGATTTGTCATAATTTCTGTAACCTGATTGTACTGGAGCTTTTCTCCCTGGGCCTCCACTGAAAATGGGCTCTTTATGGCCCAGTGGACTTCCCCGGTCATCAAACTTAAATAAATAAAATAAATAAATAAACTGGCTTTGTGGCTCTGTCTCTCTGTGGTTCTGCCTTGCTTAGCCAGTTTCAATAAAAAGCATTCTAATAATGACAGAGGACAATATTTTAGTATCGTTCCATTGTCATTAGTGAGACAATACACACACACACACACACACACACACACACACACACACACACACACACACACACACACACACACACACACACACACACACACACACACACACACACACACACACACACACCAGATCCATTCAGAATAACACAGAGAGTTATACACACACACACACACACACACACACACACACACACACACACACACACACACACACACACACACTCTCATCTCCATACATCATTTCCTCTATGCACACACACTACGAGTGGCCTTAACGACAACACAGACACACACACATACACGCACACACACACACACACACACACACACACACACACACACACACACACACACACACACACACACAATTACTTGTGCTTTCTCTGTATTAATTACATAAGGTGTTACAGATACCCAGAGTCCAGACAAATACCTAACTATTGAGTAAATAAACATTGTGACATTTAGAGCAAAATTACAGCTGGTTCATAATTTCTGTGGAAAACTGCACATTGGACATGTCTGCCATAAAGGGTGTGAGTAAAAGCATTCCTTTAATAATGTCTGCATTAATGTATACACATATTAAAGTCGATACAAAAAGAGGATGTGCTATTTGTCTAGGAAGTATTGCAGTAATCACTCCCTTTTAATTGTGTACAATTACAATCTATACAAAAAGGAGAAATGTTATTCGCCTAAGGTTGTCTAAAGCACTACTGAGCTGTTTTTGGAAAGGCGAATCTTACTCAAAATCCTTTGTAGGCTAAGATGAGTAGTCAGAATTTCTTGTCAAAGAAGCATTCGGCTCCTTTGAGTATACACACACACACACACACACACACACACACACGCACACACACACACACACACACACACACACACACACACACACGTTTATGTATGTATGATTTATGCAGATGGAAAAGAGGGATTAGGATAGCTGATGACTCAGAAATCAAGGTATGTCACAGGAGTGAGGTGGGTCTTCAAGCATATTTTAAACTGATGTCCTATTTACTTCAGCTGGTGGTAGCTCAGGTGGATGTTAATGATCCTCTAGCACTTAAAAAAGAATAAAGGAAGTTTCCCAATGTCATGGCTACATTTCCTTTACTAGCAGTATAAATGCAACCTCAGATATCCCATGAAAAGAGGCTACCAGCCTAATAGGACTAATCTGATTAGCAAAGGAAGGAAAGATTAAGTGTAAGCAAATAAATAAGTAAGTAAGTAAATAAATAAATATTCACCTTTCCAGAACAGCCCTGAGGGAAGGGAGTAAGACTTTCCTATGGACATATAACAATGTAGGTACAAAAAAATTAAAGTTGATGGATAACGGAATCTGTAGGAAAAATCTCCATGAAAAAAAAGGTAAATTAACTGACAATAAGAAATGTGTACCTCAGAAAGTCCTTAGGATGAGGAGCAAAATAGATAAAGACATCAAGAAAGAGGGATGGTAGAACTTGCTTCCCTTTTCAGTGACAACAGTAGTGTTCCATATGGCACACTTTTAAAATTATTTCTCCTTTACATATTCTTATAAAAATGCACTTAGATCACCTTTTTTGGGACAATATTTTAGTTAAAGACTGTTGTTGTTTGTCTTTTCAGACCGGTCCGCTAATGATTGGCAGGCAATTTTTATTGTGCCAAGTTGCCAGCCCGACGCCTAATTTTAGTTAAAGACTAAAAAGTAAAAAATAAAAATATAAAAAAATATTTTTTTTAATAAAGAATGCTTTTTATTCAGTCACTCTAAAAAGTACAAATAAGGAAGAAGAGTGAAAACTTTGAAAAAGAAACACAGACAAGCTGATTTCAGAAAAGCATTCAAGGTTGGTTTTGCTGACTGTGTTAATGAGGTACCAGAAGAAGTAGCAAGAATCAACAAAACCAGCCTTGAATGCTTGTCTGAAATCAGCTTGTCTGTGTTTCTTTTGCAAAGTTTTCCCTCTTCTTCCTTATGTTTTACTTTTGAGTAACTGAGTAAAAAGCATTCTTTATTAAGAAAATATTTTTTTTTAATATTTGTATTGTATTATCTTTTGTTTAGTCTCTTTCCTCATGTCCTTAGCTGCCACACTAGATTCCTTTTTATCCATACTCCTAAGTACTTAATTTTATCATGTTCCCATAAATATTGATATTGCTGAACCATTTCATGTGTGGGTACATAATTTACAGCTATCGCCTTTGTTTTAGCTTCATTAATTTTGCATCCCAAAAAGATTTAAAACCATCTCAAAATGTTCCACAGCACTGTAAAGTCTTCTTCTGGTTTTTATCAGGTATAAAAATAATATCATCCAAAAATAGGGCCAGCTTTTCTTGACTATCATACCAATTATATCCTTGAATTTCTTGATTCCCTTATTTTCTTTGCCTGTGGTTCTAAATATAATGCAAATAACAAAGTGGAAAGAGGACACCCCTGCCTGGTTCCTCTGCTCAAACAGAAATTGTCAGAGAGGAACCCACCCACTTTAATTTTCACCTCTGAGCCCTCATATATCCTCCTAATTAAACTTAGAATTTTATCAGGGAATGCAAATTCTTCCATTGCCCTACTCATAAACGCCCACCTTACTCTGTCAAATGCTTCGCTGTACATGAAGACTGATCAACAACAGTGATACTTTCTTACATTCTGCTTCTCTCTGGATCATCAACGTTCTGTTAATGTTGTCAAATGTTTACCTCCCCTCCACAAAACCAATCTAATTTATAATGTTTGATAACTTCCTTTGGCTCCCTCTTTTTTTATTGCAGGCTATGGTTCAGACTCTGTACTGTAAATGAGTGCCAACCTTCTCCTCATTGCAGGACCATTTTCTAACTCCCAAGCAACAACTACAGAGATCGCTCTGTTGTAGCTGCTACATCAAGTACACAGTTTGTCAACTGGGAATTCATGCAATGAAAATTCAATAAGGGTTGTCTGGCCATTGCTTCGGTGGCAATAGTGTTATTTAAAATAGATAGTATGCTACTCGTAGTAGTGATCTTAGAATAAAAGGACATGAGATTATGTCATTTACTGGATTAGTCAAGAGAATATTCAGTTAATTGGTTGAAAGAGAAGAATGGCTTATGGCATGCCTGTTGTTAGAATTCAGCAATCAGGTGGATAAGGGGACAAAGCTTCTGTTGATCCTGGAAGTCTTACAGTGTATGCTGCTGTAACATCTACCCAAGGAAAGTCAGGAGAACATACCAGAAGCAGTGTGAATTTGGTCATCTATTATCATTCTAACTCATCCAATACATCGAGATTTGCGTAAGTCATCCAAGCATGCCAGTGGAGAGCCAATGATTCCTTCTGCTGCTGTTACTACTCTCTGGAGAGCCTTGCAATCTGAGGCATTACAGTTCCGATATCATACCATGTTGTTGTTTGTCAGTACGCTCTTGATGGTTCCCCTATAGAAGGCTTGGAGGATTGACTGTGACAGGTTTGCTTTCCTCAGTTTCTGTAGGAAGTGCAAATGTTGCTGTGCTTTTTGGACAGTGTGGTTGGTCTGCACTGACCAAGACAGGTCCTCTGATATGTGTATACCCACGAATTTAGTGCTCTTGACTCTTTTTACTGCTACTCCCTTAATTTCCAGAGGTTGATGTGCTCCCTGAGATCTCTTAAAGTCCACAATCAGTTCCTTGGTCTTGCTGACGTTGACTGTGATTTCATCTGCAAACTTGATAATTCTGTTGGATTCATATCAGGCTACACAGTCATGTGTAAGCAAGGTGAATAGTAGAGGGCTCAGGGCAGAGCCCTGTGGTACACCCCTGTTCAGAATTATGCTTTTAGAGCTATTATTTCTCACACATACCTTTTGGGGTCTGTCTGTGTGAAAGTCTAGTATCCAATTGCACAAGGGGGTGTTGATGCCCAGTTGGATTAGTTTCATCACTAGGTTCTGGGGGATGACAGTATTAAAGGCAGAACAGAAGTCGATGAATAACATCCTGACATAACAGTCCTTATTTTCCAAGTGAGTCAAGGTTTCATGAAGTGTTAAAGAGATGGTAGACCTGTAAGCAAACTGCCAATTTATCTAATGTTGCAGGAATGCTTGCTGAGATGTGGTATAGTAACTGTATGTATGTTTCTTGCACTGGGAACGAAGTAACGTAATTTTGTTTTAGCTGCACTATGTGTAGATGTAAATGACAATAAAATTTACTTTGACTTTGCCGTTTATCTTTTTTGTTTGCTTTTTAGCCATAAACTCATTGATCCAGATTTAAGGCAGTCCTAACTTCCTGATATAATATTACACATGACAGATTCACTGGGTGTTTCAAGCCTGTTTCATGATGAAATAGGTCCATTGCACTGAGATGTGTAACAGTACCAAAACTTTTTTTTTCAACATAACTGATAAATCATGAGGCTTCAACAATTATCACCTTTGAAAAGTGTACAGTTCCAGATTCAAAATGTAGAGAGCTAAGTCAGAGTAAACGTAGACAGCTAAGTCAGGGTCTCCTATTTTACATTTTATTTTTGATCTTTTTTATTTCAGGATTTTCCATTTTTTGATGTTGGCATATTTTGATAGCTGAGATGAGTGCAATTCAATTTTGATAGCTGAGATGAGTGCAATTCACCTTTTGGAGCTGAACTTTTAAGTATTAGATAAGCATGGCCCTTCATCAACAAATGAGTGACATAAATTTTTACTTTTTCTCAAAAAGGCATTTTGCACTTTGACTACAAAATCTTCTTTCATAACAGAACTATGTAATATCATCCATCCTAAGTGCAGTGTGATTCACTCATTCTGGTATATGAGAGCTACACATCACCTACATTGCTTGTTTGCTCATTCCATGGACGAGAGCAGGGTAAAACAGTCTTTTACACTGCAAGATCACATTTAATGACTTCTTGGTCTTTTGGCTATGATCAGTATATAGTACCATGTGTAGTGGATTGGAGAATGTTTTTAAATATGTCTTACCTAGAGGGGATTTTTTTAAACATGCCTTACTAAGTAGTTACTCATTTCACACTATATTTGACTACATGGGCATCAACGTGATTGCAGCAAATGTTTCACATGCTCATGCAATTTACCTGCCACTCTTTCATTTCTGACTACCTTAGGGGATGAACAAGAAGCATGAGTATTATCTGGTCCCTAAATGGTGAGATCATGAGATTCATGAGTGTGAGAACAAAAATACATAAAAAAAAAAAAAAAACAGAAATAGAAACATGATAATGGTTCATTAGTTTCATCAGATAAAAAGCTAAGGTTATTTTCTATTGTAAACAAATGTTTTGAAATGAGATTTCAGGTTTCACAGGCTGCTTCTTTTTCCTGCTTTCCAAATGAATCTTAACTCTATATCTGTTATACTCTTAACTCTTTAAGTCCTAAAAATTCAGTGGCTAATTGTTGCTCTCATCACTTAACCCTTCCGGGCAATGCCTACTGATGCCTAAAAGGTATGAAGAGGATCATGTTACTTGAGTAGTAATGTTCTGATAATCATGGTGTCCATGGTACTCAGGTGTTAAGGGTTTTAGACTGTGTGTGTGTGGCCCAAGGCCAAAATCTGGTCCTGGAGCCATTCTACCTGTCCTCCACTCTGCTTTGTGAAATGTACAAAAATACTGTATTTTTGTTTACTTGCTAACTGTTCCTTAGAACTGCAGTCTTATTACCCTTTCTAATCATGAATGTCTCCTTAAATTATTTTTTACTTCAAAGGGCCACATGGAGAACACTTGCAAATTCTGCTTACCTTTTGCCCTACTTGTAACTCTAAGCCCCCCACCCCTGCTCCTTCATTTTGGCCTGATTCACAGGGAGTAAACCCATTGATTTTGGAGGATTAAAGGACAGCGTTTGTAAAACAGCTTTTGCTGAGGTGTTGTTTCATTCAAGTCCGGTTGTTCAATCTACTTCATGCCTGGCAACCATCTTGCAAGGAATGTGGCTTGCTTGTAGCTCTATGTGGTTATTTTACTTACACATATCTATTTATGATGGTTGTGTTTTGCCTTGTTATGTTGGTTTCTTGAATTTAAAGTGAAACAGATGTGGAGATAGCTGATGAACAGAGACTGCAGCTAGACAGAATGAACAATGAAATGCACCTGTTCCATTTTTGGAATGGTGCTTGATCACTGGAACAGTGTGAAGAATGATGCAGTAAAAACCTTAACCTGTTTGGTATCCATTCAGTTAGAACAGAGTAAACACTTCAGGCAAGGGAAAATAAAACCTGAATGCAATTTATATTGTATTGTATCATAACATCTTAACTTTAGAAGGAGGACAGAATAAGAGGACAGGCCATAATAAAGAATACCAAAGGACAAACTGGATTCCAAACAGCTGGCTTTGCTAGTAAATATTTCTTCTGCATTAGACACTGCTGCCAGAATTAAGGGTTGTTGTTGTTGTGTCTTTTGGCTTTTCCTGGTTAGGGGTCGCCACAGCGGAACTCTGGTCCGCTAATGATTGGCAGTTGATTTTTACGTACCGAGTTGCCAGCCCTGACACACAACCTTCAACGAAGGAATGCCCATTCACACATGTCTCCACGCAGAAGACACTCTAGCTGAGAGTCGAACCGGACAGAGTCTTATTGTGAGGCGACAATGCTACCGCAGCACCACCACCGCGGGTGCTGCCAGAATTAAGGGTAATTTATCAATAATAAGAAAGCAGGCTTTACATGACCTGCACTTCTCTGATTGTGTAGCTGATAGACTCCTAACACAGATTAGAAACTGCTTTAAGCTGACTGAGAGCATGCTACTTACAAATCATTCTGGTAATGCATGTAAGAGGTGTAAACACAAAGTAAAACTTCAGGTAAGATTGTTTGCTCATATGTTAGTAACAGTTCACACTCCTAAGACATTATGCAGGTTCTTGCTAACTTCCCCTAACAAATTCTCTGAACTAGTTAGTCCTGAATCTTGGACACAGCACACAAATGGGTCACCCTATTTTATCCTGATCCATTGAAACTACTCCTTGAATATATACATTTCTCAACAATGCAATGCAGAAAATGCTGACTTCCATCAAAGCAAAACACAATGTCAGCATGTAAATCCACAAACCAACAGTACCATAATTATTTGAAATTAGCCAAAGTCAGCCTTTATTATGCAATATATTTATATATCCTTGGTATATTATCAACATAGTTAAAGCTTCCTTAAACCTTGCATATTTATGCTACTTACTAAAAACAAAAGTAAAATTTCACACACTGTACACACAAAATACAGACACAGATAGGACCCCCCCCCCAAAGCACTCTACATAGCTTAGGAAAAACCTAAACCTACACTTATTCTAAATAATAAAAAAAAGAAATAAAAAAAAGGAAATACAGACTACATCTCCCTTTTATAGTATTGCTGTTTCTGTAGCTGACAAATAGCACACTTGCCTTTGATGCTGAAAGATCAGAAGATTGTGGGTTCTATTCCCTCTTCAAATACCTGGATTTATTTTTCCAATACTAATGCTATAGTGTTGCAGAAGGAGGATGTTGCACTCCTGACTGTGTCATTTTTGGATTTAAGTTATTAAACTGAGGTCCCATCTGCCTAAACTGGTGGTAGTGCATTTGGATATAGAAGGCCCACAACACTTGAAGAAAATATTATTTTTTAACTGATTTACATATATACAATACTTTTATGAACAAATATGTGCTATTTTGTATGTATATGCATAACAGATTTATAACATATTACTTTAACCTCCCACCCTTTTCCCTTAACTATTTTTATATTGGCCACAATGTCTATTTATACCCAATTATTATTATACAGTATTTTCTTCTCATCTATCCATCCATATATTTCATGTATTCCAAATTACCACGACATAACTTTATGCAGGCAATCACATTTTCATCATAATTAAGTACCATAATAACCATACAATATAATATTCATATCAGTTTCAGTTTTTGGTATCAGCCTTTACTCAAACATCTCTTCCCAGATGAGTTTAGCTCTTGTATAATTTAATAAAGTATGTTCATCTCTTTCTTCTACATTAATTACATAGTGCAATCTCTCACTCATTGCTTTATATACCATTGCTGCTTTCATTTGCAATGTATTTATTCCTCTATAAAACATCTTGGAATTGTAATTTGTTTTTAGACCTTTTCCATCTTTTCTTTACAGCACTTTAACAGCTACGTGTCATTTCTGCCATGGATCAGTGTAATGATATAGTTGAATAATTTCTTTATACCATTGCCTTCTATTATATCCTACATCTGAAGTTTGTTTTCCTATATCTCTTAAGTGCCGATAACTGTCTCTACAGAGAGCTTGTGTCTCTACAGAGATATTGTTAGAAGTGTAGCCATTGATAGCAGTGGGGGGGGGGGTAATTAAACTTTGATATTATGTGTTTCAGCTGAGGGGCTGTCCTGTCTTATATAAGTGGTACCAGGGCCGGACTTAGCTGAAATGGCGCCCTAGGCAAAGTAGTGTTCTGGTGCCCCTTAAGCCACACCCACACCACACTCATGAAACACCCCTATTTGAGCCACACCCACAGAGTCATTCCCCAAGAAAGCCACCCCAGTCATTTCCTTAAATTATTTAAATGCAGAGGGAAAAAAAGATACCTTGTAATGTAGTTAAACTGCAACTACCTTTGCATATGTATTTTCTACTTTAAATACCAGAGCCAGATTATTGTCAAATAGGGCCCTAGCATGGTAACAGACTACCCCCCCAGAGCAGCCACTCCAGCAGCAACCCCCTCCCCCCAGAAGCAGCCCCCTCCTCAGCCACTCCAATGTTCCATTATTTGGTTATTTCTCACCAGTTACCATGCATACTGTTCTCTTATTCGCTTCTACAGTGATTACAGATATTGAAATAAAATAGCACAAACACAGACAGCCATTTGCTAAATAAACAATACAGTCTCACAATGAAGAGAGACTTATAGCATGAGCAGTAAACTTCTCTGCCCTTGAAACTCACATTCATTGAAATGGCATGAAAATCCACATTCATAGTAATGCATCTGGCTAGTGGAGAACTGTTTACCTTTGGGCTGTTTTCAAAACAGACTCCTTGCACACATTTTTAGGGCCATGCATACACGTACTTATTCTTGGATTCACTTTCCTGATTGTACTGAATTATATTCCTTGTATAATACAGTACCGCTTGTTAGAGTATGTTTTAAATTTGTAGTTTTAAACATTTGTTTAATAAGCAATGAAACAAAATGCATGAACCAATAACTACCCATTTCAAAAAATGTCAAAAATAAAAGGCCACTCAAGACTTCTGTCATTACAGTCCACCAATATTACTGCCCACACACACACACACACACACACACACACACACACACACACACACACACACACACACACACACACAACCCTCCCTTAGATAAAGCTGACAACAGTCCAAAATTCTTCTCTATCTACATGGACATCTGCACAGAGAAGGGAATATAGATCAGAAACTAACCACAGACCTTGGAGATGTGTAGCAGAAACCTTAACAACTATGCCATGATGTTATGTTACTACAGTGAGAACCAAAGTCTAATCTACAATAACTTGAAGGGGAATGCAAGTAATACAAAACCATAACAGTGAGACAGACAAAACACACAGAATTCTGCACAATAATAAAAGAATCAGAAATAAATGCAAAAGGGGATTTAAAAAAGTCAACATTACTCCAGAAGAATGTTAAACACACCAGATCTCTCCTTGGTAATTAATGATACTCCACACCTACTTGTGACATACCTACTACATTAAAACCACACTTTCAACACGTGCAAAGCTATATGCCAGTATAAATGCACTTGAACTATGTACCTCCAACAGGAAAAAAAAAGATTCTTTATAAAAATAAATTCTAAACATCCATCAAACAAATATTAAAGCCATGTATAGTGAAAAGGTTAGTTTCACTGACATAAAGTAGAAAGACCACATGTAAACATTTTAATTCTTTACCTTTAGTCCTACTAGGCTAGTGGCCTCTTTTCAGGGGACACCAGGAATGGCATTACTACTAGTGGAAATTTGTCAGAGCAAAACTTCTTCCCTTACTATTTTCAATAGGTGCTGTGTCTTCTAGCACCAATGATGAGCCTCCTGCCTGCTGCTCCACTGCCACATATAAAAAGATGTGTAGTAAAAGTCCTCCTCAAGAATCCAAAGCTACCCTTGCATGGGTTAAAATGGAAGAAAAGACTTCATCGGATACATGCCCTACAAATCAACTCCACATTCTCAACATTTAGCTCAGTGTTGCCAAGCAGGTAATTCCACTGACCAAAAGTCATTTTATACAAACAAAACATGGGGAGGGGATCCCCAAATAGCAATATTATGCAGAAAACAAAAAGCAAGCAGATGAATTTGCAATAAAAACACAAAACAAAAACTGCTTATACATCCAAAATTCTTGAAAAGAATGCAGGCAATAATAATCCTCTGGGTATGACAGTGGTGGGAAAAGCAGAGCTCAGTAGACCATGTTCATTGCTGAAATTACCACACATACCCAAGTAGGCTTTAGCATATAAACTTAGATAAAGAATAAGGGGGAGACCAAAGGGCAAGAGGAAAGAAGGCAAATAGGATGGCAGGGAAAATATAGAGGCACTAAACAGATGGGTTGACATAATTTTTGGACAAGAAAAAGACAGAGGCATATGGAGAAAGGTGTGCTAGGGTACTTTCATATGGTAGAAGCAAATAAAAATGGGAGAAACATAAGATAAGGAGAGAGCAGGAGTTAATGAAGGTTTCCTTATGTTGCAAATCATATGATACGTACTCAACAAAATAAATGATCCTCAGCATACTTGAGTAGACCATGCAGCTATTGATGCTGACACTGTGCTCTGCACATGCATGTTACTTGTTCTACCTTGTTGAGATGTAGTAATGAGACATCTATAATATTACATACACTAGGATGTACGCACATAGCTAATGCATATACCGTTCTACTCCTTTGCTAAAGAATTTTGAACAAACCAAAAATAGTGGGAATACAAAGGTCCCAAATCCTGTTCATTGTGCATTATTTACTTGTTAATCTAATTCACTTAAAAAGTTAATAGAACAGGTTTTATATTAACACATATTTTCAGCATACTAGAAGCATGAAACGGTAACATCTGGTATTATTGATTGACTGTAATCCTCAGTCATTTGGCAGAACATCAACACTTTGGGGGAAATGGCAAAAGTACAAGGCAAAATCAGGGACAGTGTTAATATAGCACAACAAAATGACTGTAGCCATCAATTTCCACAGAACATAGCAGACATCTTACAAACTATGAAAATAATTTTGCTGCAGTAAGGAAAATGCGTTAATTCTCAGTCTCACTAATATTGAAATGTAGCATCAGTGAGCCTGAGAATTAAAGCACCCATTTCAGACTTTTCCCAGGATGCAGAAGTATCTGGTTGCCTCAAAGCATTGTGGGTAAAATACATTACCTCAGGCTACTGTAACAAAAACAGCTACTGCTGCTGTTTTGATTGTTACCAACCATTACTGTACAGTAACCTTAGATGTTCTGCTTTGTTAAGGAGCAGAAAGCCCATGAACTGACTAATTGCCTTGACTTACCACAGGGTGCTGCAGCTCTGGCTGCTTTCATCATGGGATGTTGCAGACAATTTAACTATCTATCTATTGAAAGAAACATGGCATTTATTTACATAAATTAGCAAGTGAATAGATAAATGGCCTGCAGTATCCTTGTTTTAAGCAATTGCAATGCTTTACTCCTACACTGGCCATTGCCCCCCTAGAGCTGTGAGCCCAGGCTGCCACCTGAATCACATATGTTATAATTTGTGATCGATTCCATCTCTTCTCTCATGAAATCTCATCCAGCTGTGCTACAGGCTGATGCCTATTCATGGTTGATGGAATAAAGGATATGCTTTGTGCCTAGATGCCTGGGCATAGTTCATATTCTTTGTCTCCCCATTCATACTTTTAAGTGGCTGCACTCCTTTTCCTTCAGGAGTTTCAACTAGGTTGGCTGGTGCAGATGAATAATACAACCACAAATCCTCCTGACAGGCTTCCACAGTCATCATATTAATAAAGCAACAATAACCTTTTGTTAACACAACCATAAAACATGCCAAAGGAAACAAAACTGTTTCTCTTTTATGTAGAGTTCTCAACACCTGTGAACCCCTCTCCACTACTGGTGCCTGACAACAGACAACTCCCCTTCTGTCTGACAACTTCTCTTCAGCTATCAGATTCTTCACAACACTAATCAACAAGTTACTGTACATGTTTATAATTATGTAATGCAATTTCATATGCTCCAGATTTGCACATTTCTGGATAATTAGTTTTCTAAAATCATGACCTAATTTCCCCACAGACAAATAGTAAAACACCAAATGCCACAAAACAACTTTGCTTGCTCCAGCTGGGCAGGCACTGCACAGTAGGTGGATAATGAAACAGCGACATTAAGGTTTGATTATCTGGTAGTCAGTTATCTCTAGATTCTATCTCCCCCTCTCTGCAGTTCACAGCTACTTTACTGGATGTGTCTTGGCAACACCCACCCCTTTCATAACTGACAATTATGAGTGGATTAAAAGGTGCACAGGTCCTTTATGTGATTGAAAAACTACCTCTGGTTGTGGAAGGTGGAGCAGCTGGATAATTTATTGTTGGGCTCGAGAAAATCCTAATGTCTGTTCTCGCGACTGGATTGTGTTTTTGGCATAGAACAGGACGTGCAAAAGTAACATGGAGTCAGCATAACGTAAACTGAATGAGTTGGAATTGTTCTTTCTATTTTCTAAGGCAGTGGTTCTCAACCTCTCGCGGCCTGGTAAAATTGATGACATGGCCCAGCGTTTGAGGAAACACTGCCTTAGAATGCTTTCTTTTAATCTTAAATTATTACTATGGGTCAATGTCTTCCCAGTTTTCATACACAAATCAGCCTTCTCTAGTTCCTATAACTTATCAGTGAGACAAGCTTTGATTGCTTCCCCTGCCCAAAACTTTTAATACTCAAGGAAAAATAATTTTAAATAAAATAACAATGCAATAAAATAACATACTGCAAATCAGACAGAAAAGAAACAATGGCATATAAACAACACGAAAATCAATTTTCACAGAGAACAGTATTCTGGTAGAGGCAATTCAAAAGTTAGCTTTCTCAGGAAACACTCACACAAGCAATGAAGTTACACAAACAACTAATGTAGCTCACTTACTAGCTAGGGGTGTACTTAAAAAGCAAACCAACATTGTACACAGCAGGGAGCAAAATAAGCTTGTGTGAAAAATACACTAACCAGATACTCGACAGTGGGAATAGTTCTTCATAACTGTTCTTCATAACTGTGATGGCTCAAAACAAGTTACAACAAGCAAGAACACACAGACGCACTCATACACACACACACACACAAACAGAATGACTAATTTAGTTTACATACAAACACATACCCGCACACACTTTCTCTCGCATACAGAAACAAACGGCTTAACTTACACATAGACTCACACTTCCACTTACCTTGTTTTGAATCTGAACAGCCACACGCGCATGCATGATGACCTTAACCCTTCTCTTCACTGACGCATGAGCGTGATGGGTGGCAGAATGTATATATATATATATATATATATATATATATATATATATATATATATATATATATATATATATATATTTTAAACTTGTTGAAGCCAACCTGATGCAAAGTGGGAGGGCGCTTTCCCCTTCCCTTCGCTGCATGGTTTTGTTATTTTGCGATCTTCTCGGCGCCCTGTCTCTGAGTGAAGGGCGCCGAGAAGATCGCAAAATAACAAAAGTACATTTGTTAAAATAAATAAATAAATTCATAAAATTCCGCCCTTTACAAGGCCGGTTGTAAGGTGCCCTAGGCGATTGCCTAGTTCGCCTATGCCTAAGACCGGCTGTGAGTGGTACATTTTATTTTTTTTTCTGCTAAATACTTGAGCTTTGGCCGGCTAAGATCTGCCTGCAATCAACTGGATGCATAAGCGAATTTAAGTACACTTTTATCTGCACTTTTTTCATATAGCACTGCATTTTATGTATTTTTGTTTCTTACTGAATATTAATTGAACTGACAATTGTGGCTCTCTGTCTCTACACTTAGTTCCCATCCGCCCTCCCTGTTCTTGTTTTGGTGTTAATCTTGGTGGCTTTGAAATTGCATGCCCCTCTTGTAAATGTGTATTGGGATACTCCTTATGGGCTCATCTCATTTACTCACTCAACTGAGTGCAGTGAGATCATATTCTGATTTCAGGCACTCCTACTGTGTACAAAGAGAGCATTTGGGAAGAAAAAAAATGTCTAAGTTTGTTTCCTGCCTTTCCTGTAAGTACTCTAGTCCACATACAGATTTGCTGTATCCAGGACTATTTGTAAGCTTCTGAGCCCCCAAACCTTTTTGTGTTGGAGAGAAGCCTTCGAGCTTAATTTTGTTTCTTAGAACTAGCCAGTTTTTTAGTTTCAGCACTCATATCTGTTTCTTTGAACTCAGCACTTGTTTAGAACTCGTTGTAAACACTAAATAACCTGCAAATTACTACAGCACTCACCTTTCCTCACTTGTCTAGAGGAAAGCAGTTTTTAGTACTTAATAAATAAGCACCTATCCAGGCATGTCTAAGGGTCAGCTCCTGGTGTTTTCTCCTATCTAACTGATGAATCTGGGCATCTTGGGGCAATGCAGCAATTGCCTCATGTACACAGACAACCCTCTCCTCCTACCACCCAACACTGCAACCTGTGAGAGATGCACTTATATAGCCAAACTGGAAACAAAGCTCCCTTCACTCAAGACTGGACTAGACAGTCAAGAGGAGAAGGTAAAGACTTGCCCCACACCATACTCATCACATAGTCCCTCAAAACCTACACCACCAAAACACAAACATAGAAACACAAAACACACACCTAAATTCGTGGAGGCTCTCAATAAAAACCTGACCAAGCAACAGGGACTTCCAAAACAGAAACGCAAGCAAACTCCACCCCCCCAACACAACTCAAATGACACATAGCCCACAATCTCAGTGTGCCATTCAACCACAGCCCATAAGGCATAACAACGTACCCAACACTCTAGTCATAGGTGACTCTATAGTCAGGCACACTGATGTTCTACTTACCAGGCTAAACAAAGAGAAAGTTACTGTCAGCTGCCTGTTGGGTGCCAGGATCCGCCATATAATGCATGCACTCAGGTCACTCCACAACAAGTACAAATATGACTCTGTCATTGTCCATGTTGGTGTGAATGACCTGAGATGTACTTCCCTGGACTACATGAAAAGAGACATGGAGGAGCTCTCCAGTCTTGTAGCCCAGGCAGGTTTGACCCTAGCCCTGAGTAGCATCCTGCCATCACCCAGAATGATACCACAGTACAAGGACAAAATGATTGACTTCAACAATTGGCTAAGCTTCTGGTGTCATTCTAAGGGGATCCAGTATTTGTCTGCCTGGGATGACATGATTGACAGACCACTGTGCTTCGCCAGAAATGGCCTGCACATGTCACCCTTGGGATTCCAGATACTGGCTAAGGTTCTTGCCACCCCTATAGTGTCTTTTTAGGCAAGGTTCAAATGACAAATGCACCACCGTAACAGGTACAAGCAAGCAAAATCTGAGGATAATGCTACTCAATGCTAGAAGTCTAAACCTCAAAATGCACTCACTCGAGGCACTCCTTAAAATGGAGAACATCGACATTTGTGCAATGACAGAGACCTGGTTCAAAGCTCCAGAGAGCACCCCTGCATTACCAGGCTATTCATACCACACCTTTTGGACACCTAACCCAGACCGAAGCACTAAAGGTGGAGGCATGTCCATATTCATTAAGGATATCCACACCTCCAGGCTAGTTGCACAGCATAATGCAGCCGAGATTATCCAAGTGCAACTAACCCTGGGCAAGACCGCAATCCAAATTGTAGCTTGCTACAGACCCCCCACCATGCACCAAAATTCCCACTCCTCATTTCTTGATACACTGGAAAATATTAGGGTACAACCCAACACCCTAATAATGGGCGATTTCAACTACCCCACCATTAACTGGGAAAACTACTCATGTACCAACTCTTTTGCTCAACGTTTTCTGGAATTCATAGATTCCAATGCCTTGGATCAACTTATTCACACCCCCACCAGGGGCAGCAATATCCTACACCTGGTCATTACCAGCATGGGCGACTGGTGTTCCACACCAGAGGTCAATTCCTCGTTGGTTAGATCCGACCACAAACTAATCACCCTAGACATCCACATCCCGCCACCACCCCCCATTAGGGAAACCATCGTAAAAAATTTCTCCAAAACTTCCTAAGACAGAAGTGGCAAACTTCATGACACCCATGCAGACAGACAATAGAGGTATGACTGCTGAATCCTATACAAATGCACTTTATAAGCACTTACATGAGTGCATGAGTGCATGGATCGTGCTATCCCTAACAGAACCAAGATGCTATCCTCTAAAAAAAGGAAGCCAGTCTGGTGGTCCTCTGCCATAAACAAACTCTACAACAGAAGAAAGAAACTGTTGCAAAAAAGAGTAAAATCCCATGAATGGAGGATCTTCCTGGTCAGCCTCAGTAAGAAGCTGAGATCCTCATAAAATCCTCCAAAGTTAATTAAGAAAACAAAATTGCCACTGACTCTAAAGACAACCACAAAGCATTCTATAGCTATGTCAAGAGTCTCAATGGCAACACTCGAGTTATAGCAGAATGGCACTAAATATACAGAACCAACTGATATTGCCAACATCCTGACAGATGGGTTCAGTGCTAACTTTACCCCCCTCTCACCCCCTAGAGAGCCCATCTCTATACTGGAAGAATGCAAAGTTCCTGTAATCACGGCTGCACAGGTAAAAAAGACACTCTCCAAAGCCAAGAACACAGCATCCATGGGACCTGACAATATCCCAGGCTCCGTTCTTCACAAACTAGATAATAAACTGGCACCCCACCTAAGTACCATGTTCAATCATAGCTTCACCTCAGGCTTTGTGCCCACTGAATGGCGCACCATGATGGTTATCCAACTCCACAAAAGGGGAGCCACGATGGACCCCGGGAACTACCGCCCCATTAGCTTGATGAGCCTGGCCTGCAAGGCCATGGAATGTATCATCATGGAACTCATAAACAAAGACATTGGTAATCTCCAAACTCTGGACCCCACCCAGTTCAGGTTTGTAAAAGGCAGATCATGTCTCCTAAACCTAATAGACTTCTTTGAAGCAGTCACCAAAGCCATAGATGAGGGTAAGGTGGTTCACACAGCCTATCTAGATCTCGTCAAGGCTTTCGACACCATCCCCCACTCTGGAATTATAGATAAACTCACTAAACTAGGTATAAATCCCTATGTCACAAGATGGGTTGCCAACTGGCTCACGGACAGAACCCACACTGTGAAAGTAGCAGACTCCAAATCCGACTTCAGCCCAGTGACAAGTGGAGTACCACAGGGTTCAGTCCTGTGTCCTCTTCTGTTTGGTATCTACTTCTCTGAAGTAGAGGCTAACACAGAAGGTCTTTGGCTAATAAAGTTTTCAGATGACTGCAAACTGGGAGCCACAATCGAAACTGCTAACGATGTGGACATCCTACAAAAGGGCCTCACTGAGACAGATGCCTTGTGTTAAAGCCATGGCCTGAAGCTCAATGCCAAAAAGTGCTTTGTCATCCCCTTTGGTAAAAACTCTGTACCCATGAACTACCACATAGGTGGCAGTCTACTTAACACCAAAAGTGTGATAAGAGATCTTGGGACACAGGTGGACAGTAGTCTCTCCTTTCATAATCACATTGCTACATGGTCAAGAAATCCTTCTACGTGACATACGTCATTACAAAAGGTTTCTCATCCAGAAAAAAAGAGGTCATTGTTCCCCTCTACTCATCACTTATTAGACCCATTATAGAGTACAGCGCCCCTTTTGGTAAGTACCTCACTAGACATCTACAACAACTGGAGAGGCCACAGAAATACCTCACAAAGAGGATTACTGGCCTCAAACAGATGCCCTACGCAGACTGTCTCAAAAAACTCCAGCTTTACTTCATTGCATATCTCCTACACAGAGGCGATCTCTGCCTAACATACAAAGCTATGTCAAACCCAGAGCTGTTGGACATGCTACACTTAAAGAAATCCCAATCCCGCTGAGCTACACACTGACGGGACCTAAACCTTGTCACCACAATAAATAGAACATGCTGGAGGGATGGATTCCTGTCCCAGAGACTTCCCATACTCTGGAACAGACTACCTATCTATGTCAAACAGAGCTCCTCATTAGCACTCTTCAAGAAAAATCTTGATGACTGGATGGGAAATAGGACATTCACCCTAGGGATCACTTCTGTGGCTCTGCTCGACAGGGGCACAAGAAAATAATTTTCTTGGGTGGTGAATGCCAGGGTACCTTTTTGGCTAGGCTTATATAGGCCCTAGGGTCAATAGCCTAGTACCTACCTATGAACCTATGAACGTCTCCCAGTATTCAGTTTATTTGTTATGCATAATTTCTCATAACAGTATTTTCCTTTGCCAATTTCATACATTTCTAAACCTCAGATGTATGTAAAGAGCACAGTGCAGTGCCAATAACTCAACAATCCTGCCTTTGGTGCTTGAAGATTAGAAGGTTGTGGATTTTATTCCATCCACAGGTGCTTGGATTAATTATCCTGTGCTGACACTGTAGTGAAGCATGGGGGGAGGGGGAGCTACTGAAGTACTAAATTGTCATTGGGATGAGCTATTAAACAGAGGTCCCATCTACCTAAGTTGGTAGTAGCTCCGGCAGATGTAAAAGATCCTTTGGCATTTACTGAAAAATGAGTGGGCATGCTTTGTTAACATTTACCTTCATTTTATAGCATATAAAAAATTAAATCAATTGTTTACAATCTCATTTTTTTTTACATTTGTATGTAAAATTATTTACAAGTTATTAACAGAAAAAGAACTTAAGTAAACACTTCTGTTTCTCTAATTCTTTTTTCTTTTATATTAGCCCCTACCCATCACCCATTCTTCTACAACTGTCTTCTTATTTCACATAGTACACTATCCTCTTCCATTTTCTTATTATAAAAACAAATCCTCACATCTGTTTCTCACGGAACCATTATTGTCATAGACAACACTTTATCCCCTTTATCAGTATCACATTTCTGTACTTTATCACACTTCCCATACAATATCAAATTCATATTTAAACATTTAAATCTTTTCCATCTGTATTCATTTTTAACCTTTTCCAAAAATTCTTTATTCTTTTTTCAATTAAAAATGTTATTTTCTTGTTTCTTCTTTACTACAGTCAAAGCATTTTCTTTTCTCCATCACCTTATATTTCATATTCTCTTTCTGTGGTAACTTGTCTAGCAAAATTCCCCACAAAAATCCTCTGCTTCATAAAATTTTTCAAACCTTTTTCTTTTGACTTGTAATGCATTTTCATCTTCTTTTAATTCCTTCAAAAATAAATAAAAATAAAAATAAATTAAAAAATAAAAACAATCAAATTATACCATTCTTTTCATTTCTAATGAACTTCACTGACTTTTAACTTCCATAATTTCATTTTATTTTTATATTCTTTTTATTCCATCCTGTCCTTTTTCTTTTCTTTCCTTGTTTTTTTTTCTTTCCATGCATTAGTATAGTTTTCGTATAACATCTTACCTATCATTTCTTATTGTCTTTATTTTACCTTTCTCATTACCAAAAATAAATTCATAGATGAAATACACCACACTGGAGTCTTTAAGATTGAATCATCTTTTTCTTTTATAATATAAATTATCCATCTTTTCACCAAGTTCAGAAGTGATACCCAAATAAATCTAAAAAATATATCTAATATCTCTAATATCTATTTTTCCATTTGCAAGGGAACTATATGTATTTCCCATAAATATAATATTTTTCCTAATACATGAGTTTTCAACATATGTATCTTTTTTCTTAAATGATAAGTAAAAACTTTTCCACCAGGCTAACAATTTTTTTTATTTGTTCCAGTGTCTCTCTCCACTGACTATTTACACCTTCATATTTACCAAGTGTCACTCCCAAAATGTTTATTTACTTTCTAATGAATTGTATTCTATTTATTTTATCTTACCAGATAAATCATTTACACTTCATTTTGTTTAACCTCAGAACAATTTTTTTATTACAATCTAATCCAACCCTTGTTTTTTGTTATTAGAATGAAATCGTATGTACGTGACATACATATTGGTAATATAACATTTTCTTCCATCTTCTAATTTGCCATCCTCATTTCATACATACATGTCTGTACTACTGTATTCATTACTAATACAAATAAGCACATGCTCATTGGGCACTCCTGTTTTACTCCTTTTTCAGTACTTATTTTCCCCATCCATCCATTTATCATAACTTTTATCAATGAATTTTTATAGCATTTCTTTATTACATTAATATATTTTCTCATATATCATATTCCTTTAAAATCTATTACATTGCTTCCTGGCTCACTTTATCAGAGGCTCTAGATGTGTCACATGTTCTCACTCTTACTTCTTTATTTTCTCTAAGTATTGTCTCTACTACTACTACTACTATAATTAACATTTCTTTCACCTCTCTTCCTTTTATACCACATCCCTTCTTCTACTACCTCATACAATACTTTCTACATCTATTTTGTAATATTTTCATTATTATTTTATAGTCTGTATTCCTAGTGTTATGTCTCCATTTATTATAACAGTCCTTTTAACCTTTTTCCATATAAGTTTGATCACTCTATCACATCTTCCATTATATCTTCCTTCATCAATTCATTTAATATTAAAACAACTCTTTTATCTGTATTCATTTCCTTATAATATTTATATCATCCAATCCTGGCACTGATGCTTTCTTACCTTCTTTTATCACCTTCTCATTTTTCCTTTTGTTGTATTATTTTCTAAAAAAAATCTACTTTTTCAGATTTTTTTTCATTTTTTATTTTTCTTGCCCATCCATTTCCTCTTGTTCATACAATTTCATACAATTTGTGGAGGTTTTCTCCCCAGGTCTCCACTGAAATTGGGCTCATCTTGGCCCAGTGGTCTTCCCTGGTCATCAAACTTGAATAAATAAAAACATTTTCCCTACAACACTCTTTATCACCTCCATAATATCTTCTTGTTTGTATTTTATATCTCCTTTGATAGCATCAATCCTTCCTTCTTTCTTTCATTTTAACTTTTTTCCCTAAATAAGGGGAAAGCTCCTCTTTTCTTCCTTTCAGAAAAAAAAATCTTTGTCTTTGTAACTTCATTGTTTAGTTTTTCACTAATTTTTTCCTACGTTTCCCTTATTTTGTCACTTTTTTCTATATCTTTCGCATAATTAAGTACAATTTCTTTCTGTTTCATCTTATTTCTTTTTGTTATTCTTTCAACTTCTAGATGTATTTTCTATACGTTTGCTTATGCATTACCAATCACTGTATCCAAAATTTATGAAATTATCTCATTGTCATGTGTTTTTTCCATAATATTTCTTTCTCTCTTATCTTGTATTCTTCTGTTTTAAACTCTGCACTTAATCTTTTCATCCCCTTTTCCTACTTTAATATTTTGCAGTCTTCCCCTATTCTAGCCCATACTGCTCTATGGTCTGAAAACATCTCCAGCTGTACTCCTCCTGTTATTGCTTTCATGATATTTAGAGCAAACTATATAACCAATTTCAGTCTTAAAAAATTCCTACTTTATATGCACATTCTCTATTGTGTCCTACTTTTAAATTTCCATACTTTATTAATTCACTTAACATCTTAATACCCAGTGTTATTTTCCTCTTTGTTTCCTCAGATTGCAGTTAAAATCTCCTGCTATCACTATTGACATATTTATTAACACAATTTTTTTTATTTTCTTTAAACAAATGTTTTCTCTTTGCCATATCAGTATGCACATAAATCACTATTAATTGGCTCATTCTCATATCGCTACCCTGGTGCTACTACTGTTGCATCTAGAATCCTTATTTCTTTATTTTTATAAGAATTCCTTTTCCTGAACATATCTCATTTCCTGCCTATCAATTTGCCCTCCCCTCCCATATTTTCTGTATTCTTCACTGTTTTTTCTTCTTTGTTATAGAAAACAATGAACATACATTAGTTTTACAAGTCCACCACCACCAAACTTCATATGGAATTTCTAATGTTATTCATATTTAATGCTAAAATTCATCATATACCATCAATTCATTTTTGTAAGTGTTTTATTTCCAGATCTTATTTTCTTTTCCTTTTCATAAGTCTCTCACCAACTGATTTTTTACTATCCTGTTCTTGTTCTTCTCCTGACTCTAGTTCCTTCTTTATCTTTAGTATGTTTGATTACCAACACCGGATGAATAGGTTGCTTAATACTGAAGCATAAACTCCTAGTAATAGATCCGAGGTGAATAAAGCTTACAATATTATTAGGGACTGCAATGAAGATTTATTCATTGAGGGGAACATCAACCAAAAGATTTACAACTACATGAAAACTTTGTTCCCTAGATATCCATGTATTTTTGGTATCCCTAAAATTCACAAGAGCATTGAGAATCCACCTTTGAGACCCCTAGTGGACAGTAGAGGATCACCAACTTATTCCTGTGCAAAAGTTGTAGACGCTATCCTGCAAAAATATTTAATCAACAAGTCTCAAATATGCAAAGACTCCTGGTCATTCTTGGATAGGATAGGATCATTGGAGTTTGATGCGAATTACAACTTTCTCACTATAGATGTGAGAGATTTGTACACCAGTATACCTCATGAAATAGCACTAGAATGGGTGGTCTTAATGCTTAAGAAACATAATGCAACCACTAGAGAAATTAACTTGGTTTCAGTACTCATTGATCTAGTATTAACTAATAACTATTTCATGTTTCTCAATGAGTTCTTTTTGCAAAAAGTAGGAGTAGCTATGGGGTCCCCCTGTGGGGGTAGCATAACAAATTTAGTTATGGCATACTGGGAATCCGAGTATGTTTTTAAGGGTGATAGGTTTTCTGGCACATTCATTTTCTACACCAGATTCTTGGATGATATTTTCATTTTATTTAAAGGTAATGAAAGTGACAGCAAACTAATCTTGGATTACCTTAATAACACCTCTGATTTCCTCCAATTTACGTCCACATTCAATTCTAACACCATTGCATATTTGGACATTTGCCTAAGTAAGAACTATGCTTTGAATACCTTTACAGCTAGGATATTCAGGAAAAACACATACTCTAACACTTTTCTCCATTATACTAGCAGCCACCCCTTTCATCAAAAGAAATCTGTTATCAAGGGGCAATTAGTAAGAGCTTCTAGAATGGTCAGCTTGGATGATGAGTTTTTTGATGAGTGTACAGTAATTAAGAATATGTTCCTTCACAGAGGGTACCCCGAATCTCTTTTAGACATGCTTATCCAGGAGGTGATGGATAAAAGACGTAATAAGGTTTATGTTCCACTTTTAAGTGTTAAACCCATTGCGGCATCTTTAAGTTCAAGAACTACCCTTGAGGAAACTAAGAATAAAAACGTTAATAAAAATGCAACTGAAACTGCAGGTTATGGGGACACTAACACTCCTACTAACTTTATTACTACATTTAGTACACACAGTAACCATTGTTTAGCTATCTTGAGAAAAAACTGGGAGTTATTTTAAGATGTACCCAGAGGTCTACCAGAGAGTAGGTGAAGGTCCTAGAGTGACCTTTAGGAAAGGTAAAAACCTTAAATCACTACTTGAAAAGCAGGATATAGTAGTGGTTAGGAATCCGGAAATGTACAAATGCTTGAATTGCAATTATTGTAAGTTTGTAGAAGAAACAAGTTCCTTTCAGGTCAATGGTACAACTTATAGACTGAAGGGTAGATACAATTGTAATTCTACTTTCATCACATACTTAGCAAGGTCCACATCTTGTGTAGCCTACTACATAGGAAAAACTGAGAGAAGATTACGGGATAGGATGTACAAACATCTTTATGCTATAAAGAAGGGTAAACTTGAAAATGCACTAGCAAACACATATTCTGTCACAAGAATCATGCTTTCAAATTTACGGTCATAGACCAGGTCAAAGTTGATATCGGGGGGTCCAAGACCTCTCAAACTTGAGGAACTCGAGTTAGCCTGGCAGGTGAGATTGAATGCTTACAGCTTCCCGGGGCTGAATGATTCTTGTTCGATCAGTAGTGTGTTAAAACTAAATAGCCTCAAGAGATGAACTAATATGGAGTGAACATCAGTAATACCAAGTAAAAAGTACAGATTCAGTTACTATATGTATTTCTAACCTCTTATGTATAAATATGTTTTTATCAAGTAGGTGGCAATTTTCCCCTAATGTTTTTATGTCCGGGTTTCTCATTCAATTCTATTTTATCCTAATTTAATTTTAGTTTGCTATTTCATATTGGGAAATCTGTTCTGTCCCTTTAACTTAATGAATGTCATTAGTGTTAAGTAATTGGTTTTTATGCATATATAATGTGCTTGTACTGATTGAGAGTGTTTCTGAAGAAGTCAGCTATTGGAGCTGATGAAAAGCTCTTAAAATAAATAAATTCTATTTGTGTGACAGCATATTTGCCACCGTCCTTGTTTTTTGTCCTTCATCTTCTTACATTTTATAAAACTTCAAATATATTCTCCTCCTATATATTAATAATTTGTTTGTGTCTTTTGGCTTTTTCCCGGTTAGGGGGTCGCCACAGCGGAACTCTGGTCCGCTAATGATTGGTGGTGGATTTTTACGTACCAGGTTACCAGCCCTGATGCACAACCTTCAACGAACGCACGCCCCATTCACGTATGCCTCCACACAGAAGATGCTCTAGCTGAGAAT
Source organism: Protopterus annectens (assembly GCF_019279795.1). NCBI lineage: Eukaryota > Metazoa > Chordata > Ceratodontiformes > Protopteridae > Protopterus > Protopterus annectens. The sequence goes on from NC_056732.1 coordinate 839,598,951, forward strand.
CGAACGGGACAACGTCTTGCTATGAGGCGACAAAGCTACCGCAGCAGCACCACCACCACCACAGTTCCTATATATTAATACTCTTGCTTTGAATTATTTCTTCTCTAACTACCTCTTCATTGTTTAACCTTTCCTTAATAGCCCCTTACACCTTCTCTTGAAACACTGCCTGTAATAATATTGTCTTTCTTTTCACTTTCCTCTTCAACTACCCTTTCATTTATATGTGACAGTCAAACCGGAATTGTCCAAATTCTTTATATTTTCTATAACAAAACGTTTACAGCTTTTTCCTGTATGTCCCCTCTTCCCACATTGGCCTCACCTTGGTTTGTTATAGTCATGTACTACATGATTCTCATCTTCACGGAAATAACATACTCTAGGTTGACCCCAGTGCCTAACAAATCCTTTCTAACCATTTATAGTTATTTTATCTGAAATATGTTGACTTTTCCCATCCTTAACATCCAAGTCCACACATTTCTTTCATCACATATTTTTTTAACTTCATGTCCTGTACTATGTAGTATAAGAAAAACAGTTTTAAGTCATGCCCATCCATATCTGAAATTCTAAGTTGCACATTTACTATTTTTAGTTGTAATCCCAAGTAATAAAAAGTCTTTCCACGGTGCTACTGTGTTTCTTTTTCACTCTCAGTTATAGGTTTTTCCAGAAAGTTACAGTTTTCAAATGTCAGTTAACAAAAGCTTTCAATTCCCAGAATAATTAATGCACTTACATCTTTAATGTCAGACACTAGTGGCAGATAATAATCTCCATATTGTTATACCTGCTCACACTGCCATCACTTTTAGTTTTTACTCTTACCACTGGTCATCTTCTCTGTGGCTCTTCAGAAACTGCAAATGTTTGTTTCATCTCTGTTCCTTCTTCAATTCTTCCTTGCCTTGCTGTGTCTGTGTAACTTCTTCTTTCTTAAAAAAAAAAAAAAAGCTTGTTATAGAAGGTATAGAGGCAAACCTTAAAACTGGCTACTCCACCTGCCTGGAATGCTTCCAGTTCTTTACCAGCCACTGCTTCTGTTTCCAGCCTCTCAATTTTTCGTCCTATAATACTCTCAGACCACTCCATCAGACTTCTTCTTCCTTTGGCTCTGTCTGGTTCATCAAATGTGCTAGTACTTGTGTTTCCAGTCTTCCAATTTCCAGCTCTGTAATAGTTATTTCATCTCCTTCTCCTTCCTTCAGTAAGCTTTCTCCTGTTCCTCTCTCCATCTCTGCAATCCTCTCCTCCATCTTGGAATTCCCGGAACTGCAGTAGCAACCCTCCAGCAACACCTGGCAGGTCCAGAGAGTGATTCACTTCCTCTTCTCCAATGTTTAGGCTAAATTTCCTCTACTGAGTGTGACTACCACCTCAGGTTCCTTTGAAGAGAGGCTACTGGCCTAGTGAGACTTACCCAGTCAGTACAGTGAAATAAACAAACACAAATGTACTTTCAAAATGATTAAACCCAACCTTTCATCATCTTTGTATTGTATAAAACATCTCTTTTAAGAGGAGTCAGTTTTCAACCCCATGCAAAGATATTCCCATGTAGCATACTGCTCAACCTCTTAGAGCAAGAAATCTAGACAAAGCCATAAATAAAAGTGGGACAAAGTCCCAAAAATAGGGACAGTTTTAAATACTGCTCTTTTAAACTTAGAAAGTTGATAGAATAACAGGTTTTGTATTAGCATGAATTTTCTGAAAGATATTAAATCTGAAATTCAAATGTCTGTCATTATTTTATAATGTCAATCTTTAATAATGTATTACTAATTTGCCAGAAAACCACAATTTTATGAAAAACAGACTAAAAATATGAGGCCAAAATTTGGACATTCTGCAAAAATCTGTACACCTGAGAGGTATGCCATGCAGATAAAACTTGTAATTTACACCTTTTCTTTATCTTCAAGTAACATATTAACTTTTGCCTAACAACACAATATTTGTCAAATACACTTTTTTAAATGATAGTTTAAATGATTTCTATAACTTTTCCATACATCATCCAACAATATGTAATTGATTCCTTGCAACCTTTCTTTTACCAGATTTTATTTTGAATATCATAACTTCTGACTTGGAGAAATACATAACTCATGTCTTCAATATTTCACCTAAACATTTACATTTACCCTAATTCAAAAACAAGCTTATACAACCTAAACTCTTACTAATTCTATCATGCATTTCTTTATGCTTTGTTACCAACATTATACCATTAACATATGGTATAATTAAAGACAAACATACATATTGTAAAATGAATGCCCTTTCCCTATGAATTACAGTCTAAACAGCCACAGCATTTATTATCAGTGTGAACACTATACATCTTAAAGGACAATCCTGCTTCACCTCTCTCCGCATTGTAATTCTTACTGTTAAATAACCAGTCACTAACTCTTTCACTCTGATTTCTTAGTTATCCAATATAACCTACAACTACTAATGTCTAATATTATCAAAGGACTTTGATACATCATATGCCACTTATCTTCATACTATATGCTATAATCAATGTTCCTTCACTATCTCTACCTTTAACACAATAAAGTCCATCTAACAAAATCTTAGGTAATATTATTTCAAGTATTTTCTGAAAATGGCCATCATACTTTAGTAATCTATGCTATTCAGTTCAGTAGGTCTCTTATCCTTATATTCTTTTTCACATTTTTTCCATATCAGTCTACTTACCCCTTAACATAACAACTCTGTATTAATTCTCTCATATTTCAATTGTTTAAGACATGAATTAGAAATTATCATTTATATATGTATATACATATATATAGCCCCCTCCAAACCGGCCACTGACTTCTCAGTTACTGTTTTTAATATTGATTGTAATTCCAGATACATTATATCTCCTTCTAATATTTAATTTGCATATTTGATTACTTTTTAATGCCTACCATCTTGCCTCCATATCTTTTCTATTTATAATTTATATATGCCTATATGTCTTTTACAATTCATTATTGATCTACATTTTCATTCATTATCCCCTTCTTCATTTCTTTCATTATAACTTCCTCTTTTTAACATACATCCATAACCTGAAAAGGGAATACCTTCTCTTTTCTCCCTTGCAAAAAAAAAAAAAAAACAAAACAAACAAACAGTGTTGCTTAACTAATCATACTTTTAGTGTCTTTTGATTTTCTCCATTCATTTCATGTTCTCTTTTCAAATAATCTGGATCCTGCTTGTAGACAAAAATTCATGAAATTCTTTGTGATATTTGATACTTTCCTTTATAACTTGGAAAAAAAAAGTATTTTACAAATAAACCTTTTTAAAATGTTTCCTTATAATGTATCTATCATTCAGTTCATATATTATACAAAGGCATCATTGTTAGATGGTTCCTCCATAACTGTTGCAGCTCATCTTTAAGTCTTCATCTAACAAATATTTTATTCTTTTAATACCTGTACATAATAACTTTGTTATGCTCCCTTACCATAGTTCAGACTGCTAAATTGTCAGAAAACCATGCTACCTTAGAACCCTCTTTATTTCTTGAAATGTTTCAGAAAAAAATTATATAACCAATCTCTGTTGTAATATTGCATGTTATGCATGTAAAATACTTTCTTTTCCCGAAATGTAAATTACCATATTTTCAGATGCTATTTACACTTTATAATATCCTCAGTCATCTTACCTTGTATGAGATACATCTATCATACCTTCAAACCCATGGGTCATGGTGTTAGTTTTCATCAGGGATCTCATCCCCTCCAAAGTGATGCTTTATGACCCACCTGGTGAGCTCACTCATCTCCTGCTTACACTAGGCTAAATCAGACTTTCAGCTTATAGCTTTTTATTTGCCTGCTTCCATGGCCCCACAGAATCATGATACATTCCTAGAATTCTATAATAAATCCCTATTAAAGATGGATCTCTAATCCTTGGGGACTCCCTTTCATAGACTATAGTACTTAAACAGACAAAGTGATCATTTTGCATTGAACTGTAAAACGATCAAACATCAAAAAATGAAAACTATTTTTTTTGCAGGAGGCAAGGTCTGCTGCAACCCTTATGTGGGGGTGGGGTGGGGGAAGCTTCTCCCTCCTTTTCCCTGCTAATTTTATGTATAGACTATAGTACTTATGCTTCTAATGTCAGGTATGCACATCATTTCTTATAATTAGTGAATGAGAATTCCTTGATCAAATTGTCCGTAACCTCACTGCTAATATCCTGGACCCAATACTCACAAATTTGGCTCTGGCCTACTTCCTGTCCATTGCTGGTCCCTCAATTAAGTTGGCTCACCAGCTGGTAATCTTTACCATCAAAACATCCTTTTTCCTGGTTTCTAGCACAACCCTGTTACACTGTTCATGTTGCCTACCTGAATCTAGCAAAAGCATTTGAGGGGAAGGGTTGTCATATAGGTTGAGGCTGGCATAATGGTTAATATATTTACCTCACAGATACAAGGTACACGGTTTCATTCTGACCTCTTGTTATGGCTAGGCTTGTAATAGTCTGCAGAATATGAACCTATGAACCTATGATACTATACCATGCAATCAGGTTATGAGCAATATAATTGCCTTATACATAGATCTCAATGTAGTAAGATGGATTGTAAACTGAATCAGTGCCAGAAAGCACACTGTCAAGGGTTGGTGAGGCTTCCTCAATTAAGGAAAAGATGACCAGTGGTGTTTTCCAGGGCTCAACGTTGGACTCCTTCTTTTTTGGGGGGGCTCCCTACATTTTGACAGTTATTTCTCTAATCACAACACTGGCAACTAGGATCTCTGGCTGACTAAGCTCATTGATGATTGCAAGTTATGTGCAGTTGTCAAATCTGTAAATTATTCAAATTCCCTTCAAATGGAATGATTAGGCATTGACATATGGTGCACTGAGAAAGAGTACAAACTGAAAGCTAAGAAATACAATATCATCTCCTTAAGAAAACAAGAAATGGCTACCACCTACTTCATCAGTGAGATCCCGCACTCCAGTGAGTCTGTCATCAGGGATCTGGGCACCTGGTCAGTTGGCTACTTCTTGTTTTATCTCCACATAGATGTTCTATATATATCACAACTAATCACCAAGGGCATCTCTTCTAAACCTAGGGAAGTTATTGTTCCCATGTACTCGGCCCTGGTTAGACACATTATAAAATATAATGCATTCTTTGGCATGTATCTCATCAGAAAAGTGTATCAGCAAACTGTGAACGCTTGTAAGAGTGAACACAGACAAAGTGATCATTTTGCATTCAACTGAAAAACGATCAAACATCAAAAAATGAAAACTATTTTTTTTTGCAGGAGGCAAGGTCTGCTGCAACCCTAATGTGGGGGTGGGGTGGGGGAAGCTTCTCCCTCCTTTTTCCTGCTAATTATATGTATTAACTCTGAGATCACACAACAGTGGAGTGAGTACAAATTCCATTAACCATTTGCAATGTGATCCGATGCAAAAGGCTGCCAGCAGAAACTCCATTTAGCAGAATGTTCACTCACATGAAAGATCGCTTTGTTTTAAAGTAGTAAAAAGTGTTCCCTCATGTGAGCTTTCACTCTTGACAACGCCAATCCATTAGACATATCAAAAAACTCAAAAGTAGAGAGTTTGTTAACAGAAATAATGTAGGGACCCAAAAATCTTAGCTATCAGGGAAGGCTGGAAAATCTCTACCTGTAGTCAGTGTTATACAGATTTTTGTGGGGAGACCTGTGCCTTGCTTTCTGTGCCCTCAGGTAAACCATTATCTGAGACTTCCTTTTTCTTGGTGTATCAGATGGTGCAGCCAACACTAGAACAAGACATCTGTATCTACATCAGGGAATAAATAAAACTAAATGGAGTGAAAGGTACATCCCTCAGTACCTCTCCTTGCTCTGGCATAGACTCCCTTTGCATGTCAAGCAGTGCAATTCCTGTTGGCCTTCAAACATAGTTTAAACAATTGGATGGGTACCTTACGTTACTCTCCGGGACCTACAGGCTTTGTCCTCAATGAAATGGCTTTAAGAGATTGAGGGTGGTTATTAGCTAGACACATGTTGCTTCTGGTCTAATAGCCTTGTATTTCCTATAATTCCTTTTATGCTTTGATGCCTCTTTTGTTTCTAAGACGACATTTTCAATTAAAACCATTATTATCATTATTATATGCTGGGTGGTTCGGCGGTAGCGTTGTTACCTCACAGCAAGAGGTTCTCCCGTTCAATTCTCAGCTGGGCTTGGGAGTGCCTTCTGTGTGGAGTCTGCATGTCCTCCCCACGGTGGGGTAGCATTCGAAAGACATGCGTGCGTAAATGGCCGTGCCTTTGTTGAAGGTTGAGCGTTGAGCTGGCACCTCGACATTTCGTAAAAATCTACTGCCAATCATTAACAGACTGGAGTTCCGCTGTGGCGACCCCTTACCGGGAAAAGCCGAAAGACAAACAATATTATCATTATTATATGTATATTTGTAGTCACATATGGTTATCAAATCCTGAAGCAAATTCATGTACAAAATGGGATAAAGGTTGTTAATGCTGATGTTGATGCCATGCATTTTTTCTTTACAGTATTCCACTTTTCCCTTACTCTTTCTACACTCATGTCAAAATTCATCCAGAAATGTGCCTTCAACTCTATGACATTTTGTACACTCTACTATACAATTAGTAATAGTGTGCTCAGCTTCCCCACACTATTTCTTGGCTTGACCAGTGTTTCTTGGCTTATCTCCACTGTATTAAAAAGAACTGATATTGTATGAAAATGTCTGTTTACCCTTATGTTATGCATGCAGTGTTTGTACCTGTACATAACTAAATTTTAACACTGCAAGAGTAAAACTTGTATTTAGGCCATACATAGTTCCACATACAGAATGAGCTGTACTGCAGCCACCTGTAGTTGGTAAAGAGGGCTGATGCTAGCCTTTTACATGTATGACAATATGACTCCTTCCCACCCTTCTCAGGATATAGCTTTTTCACTTTGTTCAAAAGAAGATGCCTCTTGGCTGTTTCTGGTTCAGCAGAATGTCCCAGATGTCAAATAAAATGCATTTCCTTATGTTCACGTTCTTTCTACTATTGCCCATCTCATCCAAGCACACACCACTCTCAAATCTCTTAACCTTAAACAGAGTGCATGTCAACATCACTTACCCTAAATTCATCTTGCTCTCTACAACTTCCTCTTCACTCTGCCCTCAGTACTGCTACAAGCCCCTCTATGCTCTTCCCATCCCCTCCTATCCTGTCCTATAAACTCCTCATCCTATTCTTTGCATTTGTAGTTCTGCTAGTACAACTGGCATTCATCTACCATTAACCCCCCAAAAAACTTCCCAAATTCCTCATAAAGGTCACACACATAGTCCTCCTCTTACTCTTATGTAGCAACATTGAGTCAAATCCAGACCAAAACACTATGTCCTGCTTCCTTATTACTGCCCAAAGCATTCAAAATAAAACAAACCAACTAAACTCTCGTACCACTGTTCACAATCCCCATATGATTGCTATCACAGAATCCTAGCTTAGACCACAAGATCCCTCTATACATCACTTCTTTCTGGGCTATTATTCTTTATGCCAGGCCAGAACTAAGGCAAAGAGGATGTACTACCCTTCTTTTGAAGTCAGACATAGACATACAACTCCTTTCTCAAATTAATGTCTCCTCAGATTATCTCCCAAACTGGTTAATAACTAAAATTCACTTTCTATTTAGCTCTCCAATTCTAGTTGTTGCTTGTCTCCCTTTTCCTGCTTCATTTCAAAAGCTTAATAACCTGCTCAAGATTAACCTCCTCTGTTTAGAACATTAAAAATCTTATTCTTCATGGTGACTTTAACCTCCTCGGCCCCTCACAAAACTGCTTACATGAACTTCTCAATGTATTTACTCTCACACAGTTTATAAACTCACCACATCTAATCCTTCCTCTTTTCAAAAAGTTTGACTGAAATGTATGAATGGGGTCTAATACCTGCACAAACAATTCTAACCTTATAATTAACATTGGTACCAAGCATGAGAGATTCATAATTCTATGATTTATGCAAGTCTGGAATAAACAAACTTCCCCATAAAACATTGCAGGGCTGGCTGTACATGTAATGAATATTTTGATAACTGCATGAATACTCATAAATTCTAATGTAGGTAATGGCTGTCTATCTTCTGGAAGGCCTGAATGCTGTAAGTTTTCTTCCCAAACCTTTTTATTTATTTATTTATTTGTCTTACTAATCTAGAACAGAGGTATGGTTGGCTAACTAATAGTAATGCATTGTTTAATTTTTTATATACCGATTCAAATGAAATCCAATTTTCACTTTACTCACTGTCACTATACCGTATATGTATTTTAATTAACAATATCATATCTTGTATGTATTATAAAGAATATTCTGGAGCTTTTTTCCCTGGGCCTCCAATGAAAAGGGGTTGCTTACCCAGTCATACTGTCCTCATAGCCAAATGTAAATAAATAAATAAATGACCCAATAAATAAACAAACAAGCAAACAAACAAGTCAATTCCATGCATGCAGAAATGTTTAGTGGAAAAAGCTACTACTAATCTTCAGTTAGATTTTTCGACCTAAAAGTAAAAAAAAAAAAGGAAGCTATTCTATCCTTGGATGCATCTAAGGCCTTTCACAAATCCTGTATTCTACTTCTTGTGAAACTTCTAGAAAAAATAAAACTTCCATTTTCATTTATAAGTGTCATAAATAAACTGCACAGCAACTCTTTCATAAGACCAACTATAAATGGAGGAATACCTAAATTAATCCTATTTTATGAGGTGTTTGACAAGGATATATATATATATATTCAACTTTTTTATGGAACCATATTTCTCCCTGTTTTAAATAATCCCAGAATTCATGACATCTGTGTACAGTCAATGTAACCCCTTATAACTATATATTTAGCTTGGTACCCAATTACATATTAAACCTAGATAAAACTACTTTATCTCCACTGACTTACCATATAGAATACAAAAATATAGATAGAAAGTGGAGATAAATATTATTCTCAGTCATATAAAAATCCTTGGTATAACCAATTTAATCCTTGATTTAACAGATATTGATAAATTCATTAACTGCAACCCAGACACACATCTGGAACTAATAAACCGAGACTTGAACTGATGGAGTCAACTGAACTATAATGTACTGGCAAACCACTCTGCAATAAAAACTGAATCTCTTTGACAGAGTACTTTACTTTATTATAGAGCCATAGCTAAGTTGGGGTAAAGGTTCTGGCTGCTCTTAAGAGCAGAGTGTATGGGGCATGATCAGATGGTATTGAAGGTATACAACAAGTGCAGTACTGGTATTGATTAATGAAGGGAGTGCTGATACTGTGGTTATGGCTGAAGGGCTGTGCGTAATAGCCAAGCTCTAATCCAAAAGACTTGCTGTCAGTGTAAGTGACCACTTATGCTGAAAGTTTTTTTGAATTTGGCTCCTGGTGTAACCCTGTTTATAGACAGAATTTATACTGAAGTAAGTCACTTACACTGAGAGCATTGCTTTTGGCATCTGGCCCAATAGTTGTATAAAGCTATTTGTTACAGCTGTTAGCAAGCAGCTGACTATAGTTACAGTAGGCACACAAAAGAAGACTTTTCTTAAGCTCTTTAAATTTAGGTTGAAGGATCACCACTTTGAGGAACTGCACAGGGCACCACCAGATCAGCTAGCTAAGGTTTTGGTCTGGTTTATTAACATTTAACTACAGTGATACTAAAATATTCCTGTTAATTAACAAGAGCACCATTACTTTTATGGCAGAATAAACCACCTTAACCCATTCCCTCTGATGCATCTCTTGAAGTTTGTACTCTAACTTCCAATGCCTGCATTTTCAACCTTTTGACAAAATCAAGTTACATTCTCACAGTTCAGGCAATCATCTATATTTATAGAATTCTAAATGTTACTAAACATAAGGATGTAAAGTGATCAGCACAAACTAAGCCTTACAGTAGTCAGATTCATTAAATTCTAGGTTAAAAATGGGATTTTATTTGTCACAATAAACATGGGAAATATTCATTTTTGTAATGTTTTATAAACACTTTATAATATCTTATCAGACACTCAAGTTACACACACATATTGTCAGCAGCATTTTCTTCATCCAGTTTTGAGTTTTCATATGAGGCCAAGCAGTTATCTGCCACATAGACTGTTGAGATGTTGAGAGAAATTGGATAATTATTACAATATAGATAGTGTTGTTCAATATCTCTTTAGTTGCCTTATGCAGAGTACAGGATATCAATGCAACTGTGTTCCCCATCTAAGATGACGTCTTTCAATAACTTGTATGTAGCCTGGTTTAGAAATTATTAAATATGAATTAGCAATATTTGATGCCTAATCACAAGGCTTAAGGAGTTAAGTAAACGTATTTAAAACTAGTGATCCTAAACATGAAGGTGAGTTCAAACCTTAAAATGTTAATCTATATTAAACTATTCTAACAAAAATACAGTTCATCTGTGAACTATGGCAGTCAAATAGACAAACAGAATTACTGATGAGATGAAATAAGAAAAAACACACCAAACAGCCCTTATGTACTTAAGACTTGAGAAAGAACCGAGAAAGAACAAGGTACTTTTGAAGTCTTGTCATTTTTTCTTTAATACTCTAGAATAACTTATACAGGCAGATACATAAAAGCCCTTTGTTGCAGTGCAGGACCTTGAATGGTGTACAAAGCCATTTTGGATTCATAAACCCACTAATACAATGGATAAAGACTGTTAAAGACAGTGAAGACCCCCTTATCTTGCTTATTTGCATGTCAACCACCTATCTCCTTTGCTAAAGAGACCACCACCATGTTGTGCCCCATTCATCCTGGTTGCACCAATGTAGTCCCCTCTTCTCCCCATGGCATAACCTAAAGGATGGTAATGGTGACTTGCACAATTGTGCTGTGCTGACAAGCACAGTGTCCCCCTCCCTCAGTGGCAACATGTTGCTAAGTATATCATCACTAGAAAAAAGCCCATCAACTCTGCTGCATGAATGGAAATTCTTTACTAGCAATGGATTCCCTTACATTGCAGGCAAATCTACTACCTCACACTACCCTGTTACAATCTTACAATGTGATACTTGTGAACTTCTTCCAGTAAGATCTCATGTCTAGTGATTGTGATCTACTCATGAATTATAGAGTTTCATGCTGGCAAACATACAGTGGTAGTTAAGCAGCTAGCTACTGTACCTGCTTGGTAGGGAATGCTTTACAGTTTCAGGTGCCATACTCAGGCAGATTGTGTTGTGCTGCTAGGCTACACAGTTCCTACCTACCTGCTCAAGCTACACTGTTTCTACTTGTCATTCACAAACACAGGACTACCTGGCATGCTAATATATATAATGTGCTCTAGTGCACCAATCAAAGTAGCAGGAGAGGGATTGTGTGCCTAAGTTTAAAATGAAAGTAGGTAGTCAGAGGGTATATACCTACAAAAGAGGGCCTTGAGACTGAAAATGATAGTGTTATATATAGGAAAGATTTAAAAGAGTTAAGGAGTGAAACTATAGCAGTAGTTTTTTCTGACCATGTTACTGTTTGGAGGATATATGGTACAGATTACAATGTGACTGAATAAGGAAAAGGGGCAAATGGCATATTAGGGAATGCAGAAGACTAAAGGTATTATGTCAGCAAAGACCATTATTATTTAATCATAATTAAAGTTCATGAAATTAGTATTGTTTCATTCTTTGATTTCAGCCAGAAGTGCTCTTTGCAGCACCCGCAATGTGCCCTGTAATGACTCCTTCTGCAATTCGTATGGAGTTATATATACTGGTAACTTATCTAAATATGATTGTAGATTCTTTTTTATAAGACCTGTTGCCCCTGCTACTATTGGAACCATCTGGGCATCTTTCTTCCACATTACTCTCATTTCTGCCTGCAGATCCTGATATTTTATGACTTTGTATCTCTCTGTACGCAAGACACTGTAGTCACTGGATGTGGTGATTTCAATGATCAATGCTACTTTTGTCTTCTTTTCGTAGACCACTAAATCTGGTTTTCTAGCATCTATCTTTTGAACCTTTGTAATGGGTGATCCAATGTGATGTAAAGTTCATCATTTTCTATGATGCTTTGTGGTTCATTTTTCCAGTGTTTTTCAGCCACTTCAGTACCATGACGTTTGCACAATCCCCATTGCAACAGCCTTGCCACATTATTATGCCTTTCATATACAGTTCTTCTGCCATTAGTATGTCACAGCCAGCAACGAGGTGTGCAACTGTTTCCAGTTTGGTTTTACAGAACTTATATTTGTCTGTTTCTTATATATATATATATATATATATATATATATATATATATATTTATATATACATATATACATATATATATTTATATATAGATATATCTATATCTATATATATATATATATATATATATATATATATATATATATAGTTTCACTTCAAAATCTTGAATTGTTAAAATCTTGAATTTCAGCATTTTGAGACCATGAAGCTGAAATTGCAGAATGCCGAAAGTGCAAAAGAGCGAATTTGAATATGTTGAATCTGTGCTTATGCATTTCCAGTATGTTACGTGAAGTGTTTGGCTGGTAAGGTGTCTGGAATTGAAGGTGAGTGAGTGTATGTGTGTGTTTTTGTACACTGTATCTGTGAGTAAGGGTACGGAGGTGTAAGTAAGAGTGTGAATGTTGGATTTGTTAGCGTTTGTGTATGTGTAATGTGTATCTCTGTGTGGGTGTGTGTGTGTGTGAGTGAGTGTAGAATGCCGTGGTGTGATTTTTTTTTTTCATTATGTGCAATTTTGGAGTTGGTATATATAAATAGGGGTGGTGTGGGGGCTGCAGGGGGGGGCTTGCCCCCTGGTTACATGTAATATAGGGTTGTGTGGTTTGTGTGCTGTGGGTAGAATGGTGTGCATGTTATGTGGTGTATGGTGTATGTATGTTCATTATTTTGTGATTTTTGATTATAGATTTTGGGATTGTGAATGGTTTGGCTGTATAGTTTTGAAATGCTAAAATTCGAGATTTCAGCAATTTGAGATTATGAAGCAGAACCATATATATATATATATATATATATATATATATATAGATATATATATCTATATCTATATCTATATTATCTTCTTTCGACTGTTCCCATTAGGGGTCGCCACAGCAGATCACCTGTTTCCATTTCTTCCTGTCCTCTGCATCTTGCTCTGTCACACCAACCACCTGCATGTCCTCTCTCACCACATCCATAAACCTTATCTTAGGCCTTTCTCTTTTCCTGTTACCTGGTAGCTTCATCCTTAGCATCTTTTTCTCAATATACTCAGCATCCCTCCTCAGCACATGTCCAAACCAACGTAATCGTGCCTCTCTGGCTTTGTCTCCAAACCTTCCAACCTGGGCTGACCCTCTAATATACTTATTCCTAATCCTGTCCACCCTCATCACACCTAGTGCAAATCTTAACATCTTTAATTCTGCCATATCCAGTTCAAACTCCTGCCTTTTTGTCAATGCCACTGTCTCCAGCCCATATAACATAGCTGGTCTCACTACCCTCTTGTAGACCTTCCCTTTCACTTTTACAGGTACTCGTCTGTCACAAATCACTCCTGACACTCTTCTCCACCCACTCCATCCTGCCTGTACTCTCTTCTTCACCTCTCTTCCACACTCACCGTTACTCTGAACTATTGACCCCAAGTATTTAAACTCATCCACCTTTGCCACCTCTACTCCTTGCATCCTCACCATTCCTCCATCCTCCATCTCATTCACACACATATATTCTTTCTTAGTCCTGCTGACCTTCATTCCTCTTTTCTCTAGTGCTTATCTCCAGCTCTCCAGAGTCTCCTCCACCTGTTCCCTACTCTCACTATAGATCACAATGTCATCTGCAAACATCATAGTCCACGGGGCTTCCTCTTTTCCTGTTACCTGGTCTGATCTCATCTGTCAACCTGTCCATCACCATTGCAAATAAGAAAGGGCTCAGAGCTGATCCTTGATGTAACCCCACCTCCACCTTAAACTCATCCGTCACTCCCACCGCAGACCTCACCGCTGTCACACTACCCTCGTACATATCCTGTACCACTCTTACATACTTTTCTGACACTTCTGACTTCCTCATACAATACCACAACTCCTCTCTAGGCACCCTGTCATATGCTTTCTCTAAGTCTACAAAAACACAATGCAACTCCTTCTGACATTCTCTTTACTTCTCCATCAGCACTCTCAGAACAAAGATTGCATCTGTAGTGCTCTTTCCCGGCATGAAACCATACTGCTGATAACTAATCATCACGTCCCTTCTTAACCTTGCTTCCACTACTCTTTCCCATAACTTCACGCTGTGACTGATCAATTTAATCCCTCTGTAGTTACTACAGCTCTGCACATCACCCTTATTCTTACAAATCGGTACCAAAACATATATATATATATATATATATATATACACACACACACACATACGGATCCCTATCATATGATAAAATCCTCATTTGACTGAAGCCATAAGACTGACTTTTCAAAAGACTGAAAAGTCACTTGACTGAAACCCATAAGACTGAAACCCATAATACTGAATTTCAACATACTAAAGTGTAAACTAGACCGTATAAAACCAGACTAGGTGGGGGGCTATGCCCCCCCACTCTCAATTTGGGGGGCTTTGCCCCCCACACCTCCCAAGCACCCCCACTCCCCTAACTATATATACTAACTCCAGGATTGCATTACAATGGGGAAAAGGGCATATACCTTTCACGTATCTTACAGTAGTCTAAATGTTGCCACTACTATGCCCTTTTCCCTACTGTAGTGTGATCCTGGAGTTAGTATATATAGTTAAGGAGGGTGTGGGGGTGTAGCCCCCTACCTAGTCTGGTTTTATATGGTCCACTTTAAAATGTAATATGTTGAAATTGAGTGTTATGAGTTTCTGTGTTATGGGTTTCAGTCAAGTAACTTTTCAATCTTTTGAAATTTTTTGAAATTTCAGTCTTATGGTCTCAGTCAAATGAGTTTCAGTCAAATGAGGTTTCTATCATATGATAGGGATCCATATATATACACATGTAATATATATTTATAGCTACCTATCTAGCTCTCTATCTATCTATAATTGCAGATGGCAAGACCAGGCATTCTTTTTTCTTGTTTTTCTGTCTGCCAGGCTGTTCTGTATCTGATATTGTTGTACAATGAAGTCAGGGAATTTGCTCTTTCCTTGCTGTTGTGTGATTTTAGAGTTGGTATATGTAATTAGCATGGGGGTGTGGGGGAGAGTGCAGGGGGATTTGCCCCCTTCATAAAATAGTGTTTTTTTCCCTTACTGTGCTCTAAAAGATCATTTTTTGGGTTCACTATTTTGAGTGTTCAATGTTTCATGAGACAATCATACATCCATATCTACATCTATATCTATCTAGTCATCTATCTATCTATCTATCTATCTATCTATCTATCTATCTATCTATCTATCTGTCTAAATGTTATCCCCTTTACATCAGTTAAGTTTAAGGTAAGCTTTTTCTAATGAAAAGTATTTAGTGATCAGCAATAAGAAATGATCAACCCTTTTTATGGGAGAAGTGCTTCATACTAAGAACATGATATGGGAATTAGAATCTCAGACAGTGGGAGACTATAACAGAACAAGATGGAATTTTGGGCGTAACAGAAAAATATTTTGTAAAAATATATGGTAGCAATATATATTTTTGCCATGGAAAGTGAAATGTAAAAAAAAATACTGCAGAAGTTAATGTTTTTTAGGAACAGGTATTTCTTTGGAAAAATTAGGCTGGGTTATTATAAGAGATCATATAGATATGGTCCCTGGGATAGATAGCATGACATACTATATTTCTATACAGTTATGTATGAGGATGGGAAAAAGCTTTTTTGAGAGTTTTGAATAAATAATTTACTACTGGGATATATTTTATAGATGTGTGTTTGGGATTATAAAATGGATATTGAAGAAAAACAATAGAAAGTTACTAGAAAAACAGGGAGACCAATAACATTGAGTAATAGACAATAAACTTATAATGAATACATTACAACAGAGACTTATAAATTGTATGACAAAGAGTAGATGGGTAAAGGATTGAGACAATAAGGAAGTGCTGCTGTGTATTAAGGAGATAATGAAAGGAATAATTAAGGGAAGAGTGGAAGGGTATTTGATAGCATGTAACATTCATAAGGCCTTTGATAATGTAATTTATTCTGATGTAGTATATATCACACTCATATAGGATACAAGAAAAATTGGTAACATATATCACACTCATATAGGATACAAGAAAAATTGGTAACATTTTTAAGATATGTTTATGAGACAAACAACTCACAAAACAGCCCTGTCTTCACTCCATGTAAAAAGTCCAGAACCAATGAAAAACTTTGTATGGCAAGATTAAGACAAACAAGCAGCCCTTGACTAAAAAACTTTAATTAAAATGTTGTTGTTGTGTCTTTCAGCTTTTCCCGGTTAGGGGTCACCACAGCGGAACTCCGGTACGCTAATGATTGGCAGTAGATTTTTACGTGCCGAGTTGCCGGCCCTGATGCACAACCTTCAACGAAGGTATGCCCATTCATGCATGTCTCCACCCAGAAGATGCTCTAGCTGAGAATCGAACAGGACAATGTCTTACTGTGAGGTGACAGCGCTACCGCAGCACCACGACTAAAATAAAAATAATAAATATACAAGGTAGCACTTTCATCTCTTACTAACTTTAAATGAGACTGCATTAAACTTGAAACCCCAGCCACTTACATAATGAGTTAATCACATGATTAGTCATGTGGGCTACTTAACCTTCAGAAAAACATAAGTTCCAATGAAAAAGATTTTTTTGCATGTATGTTTGTATACATAAAATCGTAACTAAAAATAAAAGTGCATTACAATCTTGACAGAACATTTATAAATATAAAATTAAAAATATAAAACATTACCTGTACAAAAAAATAAATCATTTACTGTGCAAAGATTAACAGCTGTACAAAAATGCAAGAATCTCCCCTGCAAAAACATTGTTTGCATTAAAATTAATTTATAATATATGTTTGAAATTTCTTCATACATTTAAAATTGATACCGTGATGGTATGGCGGTAGCATTGTTACCTCACAGCAAGAGGTTCTCCCATTCGATTCTCGGCTTGGCTTGGGAATGCCTTCTGTGTGCAGTCTGCATGTCCTCCCCGCGGTTGGGTAGTGTTCGAAAGACATGCATGCGTAAATGGGCGTGCCTTCATTAAAGGTTGGGCGCTGAGCTGGCACCTCGGCATTTTGTAAAAATCTACTGCCAATCATTAGCGGACTGGAGTTCCGCTGTGGCGACCCCTTACCGGGAAAAAGCCGAAAGACAAACAACTTTGATTTAACCCCAAATTATTGTAGGCATCCAAAATGATATTCTTGGTAGTTCAGTTTGTCATCGCTATTACCCTTGCCCCCCCACACACATTGGCAGATATGTGGCCCAACACAGCAAGAACAAACTTTTAAAAATCTGAACATTGGGTGGTGTGGCTGTATTGGGCATTTGATTGATCTTTTCATAGGTTCATAGGTTCATACTAGGCTATCTGCCCTAGGGCATTTACAAGCCTAGCCAGAGTGTGTTTGGCTTTCGCCACCCATTTTAAAATGAATTTTGCTATGCCCTTTTTCGAGGTTAGTATACTGTGCATATGTCTAACAGTGACACAGAAGTGATACCAGGAGTAAATCTACGATCTCCCATCCACTCATCAAGATTCCTCTTGAAGAGAGTCAATGAGGGACTCTGCCTAACCTGGACTGCGATTTTATTCCAGAGTGAAGGGAGCCTCTGGGTTATGAATCTGTCCCTCCAACATGTCCTATTTATTTCAGTGCTTTATTTAATGGTGTTAATGCATGCTCATATATGCATTTTCACTTCCTATTGTTTTCCCCATGTTAAAAGACCCACATAAAATACAAATATAAACTGCAATATAAATCAAATAACTGGATTTATATGTGAAAAAAGTTGTTGGACATCAGATTTGGAAAAAGATCCCAATAGATATTGCCTGCTTCATGTATAACTCTGCATATTTTACAATCATAACATTTAAAAGTGTCCCTAGTTTTGCCCATCTGAGACTCTTTTTGTTACTCCTTTTTAGAATGTCTTTAATATTAAAACAAGTTTTATTGATGAATATTGGAGAGGTGCCCACTTTGCTGTAAACTTCATTGTTTCCTTTCAAAACTTTCCAGTTGTTGGTATCTATTTTCTTAATCTGTCTTGAATCCATCAAGTGTGTCTACTATAGCCATGTTAAAGTAAGAATTGTTTCTCTTTGCTTCTATACTGCCCTTTTCACTATGAAAAGTATCAGATTTTTAGGGTTCTCTCTATTATAAAACTTAACTGTTAAGTCTTGCTTAATATTCACTTTCAAATTGTCTTCTGTAGTAAGATTGTCAAATCCAGTGAACATACTATGAATTACATTCATACTTTAAGATAAAGAGAACACATGCTGTGATAATCTAATAAGGAATTACTTGCTTGCTGCATTTTTGTGACTAGTCATAACATTGAGAATGGTCATCACTTTCCTCCTTTTATACTTTGTTATCCCAAAACAATGATGCCCCAACTACTAGAAGTATCTGTGAATGTTTAAGAAAACAGTATTGGTATTAAAGTACCCTAAAATGAACAAACTAATCTTCAGTTCCTTTCCACATAATGAAAATATCATCAATGAAATGGATATAATATTTAATTTTGTTGAAGAAAATAATATTGTATACATATCCCTGTTTCTAGTGAGCCATAAATACCTTTGCAAAATTGGAAGCTATAGTGGCTCATTATTACAGCACCTGAGATTTGGCAATAAAATTCATTACCAAATACAAAATAATTATTTTTTCAAAACAAAATCCATAATTTCTCCTAGGAATTTAATATCACTTACTGTATATCTGATGTGCTGCACTAAATAATTGCATACCCAATCAACACCTAGGTCCTGATGAATTACTTTATATAATGACATAACATCTATTGAAACTAAAGGTCATCTTTTGTAATCTTAATGTTAGACATAACCTCTTTTAAATGAAAATAATCCACAATGACAACCCACCACCACCTCCTCAAGAGCTCTATTGACAAAATTAGAAATTAGCTCTAGCTTTTACCCTTTTGGCATAACTATTGGCCTAAAGGGTGCTATATGAATATAAGTTTGAACACTCAATGGGGTTCTCTTCACAACAGACAATATTTCAGCTAGGTCAGTGCTGTCCAATATTTGTTTTGCCAGTGTCAGATATTTAAAATCTTTTCAAATTGCAACAGAGGCAAAGGTCTTTGGAGATCCATTTGAAAATAATCCTGTAATTCTCCTGTCTTTATGCAATTTGTACCCGTTGTGCTTTACAATAGACAACAGCTTTCACAGTGCATGATATTCTAATTTTTTATTCTTATTAGGTTTCTGCTCAAAAGGATCCAAATCTGGCAGACGAATGCTGCTAATTTCAGGGCATTTCTTAGAACACATACAGCTATGGACAGCTTTTACTGAAAACTCTGGAAAGTAAATCAATATCTGTCCTCGGATATGAGTGTGTTGTAAGAGTAATTTGCAATACCACCTCAAATGATTGTGTAGCTGTGGAGCAAATGTAAAAGCAAAAACTATAGCAGATTTTCCAATAATAAGCATGGTGCATTGCAAATGTCCAATATGTGAATAACTAATTATAGTTTGCATTTTACTGGTGCTATTTTTCATTGCTTTCCTTATGTATGTGTAGCACTAGCTTTTAATGTACCTCCTTTTTGTGAATTTTGATTAGGTTTGAAATTGCTTTATGCTACCCAAAAATATCTCTACCGATGTGTGTGACTTGTCATTGTGGTCTCTCACACAAGGCTTACAGAGCTGATACAAACATCTGTGTTTTTCCTTTGTATTTGTCTATGAGTAAATATGGTACATTAACTCTAAAGTAAACAAATAAAAGAGTAATTTAGATAATGGTAGTGTGCTCCTCAACATTATTAAATATGGTATGTGGCCCAATGCCACAAGAGAACTCTGGTCTACCAGGACATAGTCTCAAATGCACAAGGTGAAGCCTTGTACTCATGCCATGTGTCCATCTGCCCTCAGACAATCTCAAACTCAAAACAGTTATGAAATAATCTTCATTCTCAGCTCTGTAACTAAAGTCTGAATCTGATATTCCTCTCCCCCAGCACTTTTCTTTCTCACAAATCATAGTTTTTCCTCTCATAAGTAAAACTCTAGAATTTTGCTCTTTTCATAACTGTTGATATGAACCCCTGGCCTCTTATTTTCCATAACCTTGACCATGCAGACTACTAAATATTTTTTTGAGCTTTTCTTCCTGACCTCCACTGACAAGGGTTCTTGCATGACCCAAATGGACCTTCCTGATAAACAAATGCAAATAATAAATAAATAAAATAAATAATGCCAAAAAGTTGGCCAGCTCTGTTTTAATGATGATCAGACTAATTCAAGACTTAATAGAGGCCCTAGGTTTTGACCATCTCAGCCATGTAGGACTAAAAGAGTAAATGCAATACTTAGTAAGCCACCACAATGAATAGCTAGATAATCTAAATGCAAATGTTTCAATGACAATAGCTAGTCATATTACAGAGGTGTAGGTAGGCCAACAAGAAGGGGGTGTAAGGTGTCAGGAGGCACAACCGGGAGATGCTGATGAGGAGGTTGTTCACTGCCAGCATTCAGAAATGGATATCACTAGTGCATTAACTGCCAGGGCTGAAACAACCATGTGGGGTATTTAGACTACTGTAAGCCACTTGCTACAATTTAAAGTAAATACCCTTTGCTTTTTTAATTTTTTTTTTTTTTTGCTCCTTAACTTAGAGCTGAAGACTTTTCATGAGTTTCTGTTTTCTGGCTCCTCATCTTGGAGCATGTGCTCTCATAGCTTTAAAGTTCTTGTTCTGCTGAAATTATCTTGCTTTATCCTTGTCTCTCTCATCACTGTTATTAGTGCATTTATATATAATACAATGCCAATGGATTTATGCTAAGATTCTATTCATAATAAGCTCTTTCTCACTATCAGCTGTGTATAACTGCATTACTATATTATGTATCTGTATCCATGTAAAATATGTGTAAATGCTTCCTACATTCTATGTTTTTATCAATATAAATATTTTGTCAATGCCTTTGTCTTTTGCTTAGGTAATCACTGGCTCACTAACTTAGTTAACATATATATCTCTATCTCTATCTATCTATCTATCTATCTATCTATCTATCTATCTATCTATCTATCTATCTATCTATCTATCTATCTATCTATCTATCTATCTGTGTGTGTGTGTGTGTGTGTGTGTGTGTGTGTGTGTGTGTGTGTGTGTGTGTGTGTGTATATGAGTGCATTACTATTCACTGCAGATACAACTGCATGAAACACAAAATACTGTGCAATTGTATTGCTGATGAATAACACTGAAAATAAAACATCTAAACCTAATGATCAAGAATGGAAACGGCACATTTACACTTGTAATCATAACAGTACTGAATTTAAAAATGCAAATAAAATAAATTAAAGACCACTACAACCTTGAAAATCTATTTTAACATGAGGAATCCACTCCCATCCCCAATGTGGTGTCCCTGTCCCCACACCCAGAAGTATTTAACTTCATGGTCACAGAACCACAAAGAAAGACAAATCCAGCAATCTTTATCAAAACTGACTATGAAGAAATTCAACCAATTGTACAACCAACATTTTAACTCTAAAAAAAGAATTTTTGCCCCTTAATTTTAATGTAATTAGAGCAGACAGACAACATAAAAGAGGGGGTAGCGTTGCCCTTATTTACTCCAAGAATCTTAATATTTCCACATTTACCGACCCCATTCCACAGTTCCAAAATGTCGAGATCCTAATCTCTTTCATAGACATTAACAACTCTAAAAAACTCAGTATAACAGTCTTATATATTCTCCCAGGAAATAGCATCCCTATTCTAGAAGATATTCTATCCTGGGTCTCCCCTGCAAAAAAAAAATGAAACTATTATTTTAGGTGACATGAACATTGAATGGGACTCTGCTTCCTTAATTCAGTCCCCCTTTAGTATACATTTATTCCATTTTACACAACTAATTAATACTAACACTAGGTTTAACTTTAAAATCAACAAAGGCTCAATTCTAGACTGTATCTTGGTCTCACACATGTCAATCTAGCAAACTCCCTTAGCAACCATCTCCCAGCCTTCGCTATTCAAAATTCTTCATCCATATCAAAAGTCCATAACATTAGAGTAATACATGACTTATCTAAATTCTGTCCTAAGACCTTCAACAGTATTCTAAGTAGCTACAATTGGAACTGTCTTAAAACTCTCCCTCTAGATGATGCCCTCCTTTACTTCAACAATTCCTTTCTAAATATCCTTCACAGTTTAGCTCCTACTAGATCCAAGAGAGTCAAATCTAACCATGCCCCATGGCTATCTAAATCTACCAGAGAAATTATGAAAAATAAGATAAAGCCTGGAAATTCTGGCTTAAATCCAAAAATCCATCCAACCTTATCTATTATAAACAGTTTTGAAACCAAGCCAAGAAACTTATCTGCAAAGACAAGCAACAATACTTTTGGAACTTATAAACAAATAGGAGAACAAGCCCTAAATTTTCTGGTCTTCTATTAATAATCTTCTACACCCTGGCACCAAATCCAATCCATACCCATACCCTAACATGACACCTGACCTTATTGCCTCTAAATTCAACTCCTACTTCATTGATACTATAGCCAACCTTTCTTCCTCCTTCTCCTTAGCTTTACCATCCAACCACTTCCCCACATCCAACTCCTCTCCACCACTACAAAATCTCTCCAACCCATATATGCCTACCCAAAATTCTATCAAGGAATCCCACAATGTAGACTTCAATCTCTCCCCCATATCCACATCCTACATAAAAAAAAACTCTTTCAGAATCTAAAGCCCTGTTCTAATTCTGCTGACAATATTCCTGCCAAATTCCTTAAGATCGCAACTGACTCAGTAGCCTACCGTATAAATATCCCCATCAACAGGTCCATCCAGGAGTCCTATGTCCCTTGCCTTTGGAAAAAAGCTATAATTCTCCCAGTACATAAAGGTGCCCCATCCTCCAACATCTCAAATTTTTGATCCATTGCTATTCTGTCCCCTATATCAAAAATACTAGAAAAATGCATCCAAAAACAACTCTTCCATTACTTTCTAAACAACAACATCCTCTCCCCTACCCAACATGGTTATTGGCCAGGGCATAGCACATCTACTGCTTTAATCTCCTTCCTGGATATTATCAATAAAGCCTGTGGCTCAGGCCATATAGTATCAGCTCTCTTTCTGGATCTTTCCAAATCATTTGATACTATCTCCCACACCATTCTCTTGACTCAAATCTCAACCATAGGGCTATCCGCTATCCTCTCAATCACTTAATTGGTTCAAGAGCTATCTCTCTGACAGGCAACATGCTGTCAAATGGCAAAACTCTATTTCTCCCTACCCTCACAACCCAACAGGCATTTCACAGGGCTCAATTTTAGGACCTCTCCTGTTTAATATATTCATAAATAATCTTCACAAAGATATTCCAAACTCCGCCCTAGTCCAGTATGCAGATGACTTGACTATACTCTGCTCTGCTCCCAGCCCAGACATTCTGCAACAAATAACCCAAACAGCATTCTCTATAGTAGAATCCTGGCTCCACAAAAACATCTCTCTTAATGCCAAAAATAAAATTAAATTTATGGTGTTTACTCCCAAAAGGAATACTATTCTCAATAAAGAATGTTTCAATATAATCTCACTAAACTCTACTAAAATTGAATTAGTAACTAATACTAAATTACTAGGTGTCATAATATACGAAAACCTAAAGCTCGATCTGCACGTCCAATCCAGTATCAACAAAACACACAAAAAACTAGGGCTACTATACAGGCACAATAGGTTTCTCTCCTTACCAACTAAACAAGCTCTTGTCCTCACCTACCTTCTATCATCTCTAAGCTATGGTGCTCCATTGTTAATTAACATACAGACTTCCCTGAAACTAAAGTTAGAATCCTGCTGCAATAAGATTGTCAGATTCACTACAGGTAGTTGCCACTCTTCCCATCATTGCTCTGCCCTAAAGAAACTACAATGACTAGAATTCCCTCACCACCTATTACTTATTCAGCTAACCACCTCACATAAACTCATCCATAAACCATTACATTGTCCTGCTCTCAGTTTCCTACTTGTGCTCTACTCCCCTCTTTGGCCCCTTCGATCTGAACACCAACACTTACTCCAAATCCATAAACCAAATCTACCTGCAGGAAAACTCCTATACTCCTGAACCATTGCCAGATTATGGAATAACCTCCCCTCCTCTATACGTAGTGAACAACATCCCTCAAACTTCAAAACTGCCCTTCATAATCATCTCCTTTCTCACTGGATATGTAGCTGCAGTAATGTACCTCCTATTACCTATGATGCCGTTACTTGACTTCTCTCTGTGTCAGTCTCAGCCTTGTGTCTATGCTTTACAGTCAATCTGACTACCCTGTATTGTGCCTACACCATCTAACCCCTCTTAACCATTCTATCTCTTGCACTATTGCTGTAATTGTACTAACCAGTTTCCCTCCTGCTACTAACATTAATCACCCTGTCACTACTCTTAATTGCCACTGTAAATCTGTATTCACTCTGCTCTTAGTAATGTACTTCCCACAATTTATTTACTAGAGACACACATTTTGTACCATTTGTCTACCTACTTTGGTGTATTATACTCTTTCTTAATTTGCTCCTATGGTTACTTTGAATTTCTTTTTTTTTTTTTTTTTTTTTGTGGATTATATCATAATACTTTGTAAATGTGTATGGAGACTCTGGTTTGTCTTTTTGCTTGTTTGCTGTTTATATCATTATACGACTGTAAACCTGTATTTTATATTGTTATATTGTTTTCTCTGCATTGGAGCTTTTTTCCCAGGGCCTCCAATGAAAATGGGCCAGTGGACATTCCTGGTAAACAAATGTCAATAAATAAATAAATAAATAAGTCCTTTAATTAAATGTCTCTTTGATCAAAGATGCTGTACCCATGTGTCTGTGTGTGTGTGTGTGTGTATATATATATATATATATATATATATATATATATATATATATATATATATATATATATATTTATGGGTCTACTGCTTTACATCGAAAATACACTTCTTCGAAATAGAGCAGTAGACTGTACAATTCAATGAAAGTTCACTTAAATGAAAGTGCACTTTCGCTGAAGTCTAGTTCCCCGGGCTACCCAAAAAAAAAAAACAAAAAAACAAAAAAAACTAAAACATGTTTTTGCAGGGGGGCAAGCAAGCCCCCTTGCACCCTCCATCCCCCACCCCCACTTAAATATACCAACTCGGAGATTGCACTACAGCGGGGAAAAGAGAATATTCCCATTCCACACTGTAGTGTGACTGCTGAAGTCAATGGTCAATGTTCGAAGTTTCACTACTTCGAACAAGTGGACTCAGTGAGGTGGGGTTCGAAGTAGTGAAACTTAGAACATATCGACGGATCCCATACATATATATATATATATATATATATATATATATATATATATATACACACATACATACATATACACACACATACACACACACACACACACACACACACACACACACACACACACACACACACACACACACACACACACACACACACACACAATGATATCATGAATGGCTGACATGTTAAAACGCTCAAAACACGAAACTTCGAACAAAACATGCCAACCAGTCAGAATGGCAACAACACAAATGACTGAATTCTTGTACATCAAAAAAAGAAATACATTTTCTTTTCCTATGTACTAATCATAACCCTACCAAAATTCAGCTCACATTTATATGACGTGGTAATTTTTTTTCAAAACACCTTTATTGAATTATCACTTGTGACATAAGCAAATTTACATGTATATAAAAGCAATCAAACTGTATTAACGATTCACACCAGATCAACAAGCAGATGCTCAGTCTGGCATTCACACAAACTGTCAGGCAATAAGTATTTGACCAAATGAACTACAGATGCCTATATATAGTAATGTATTGCTTTGCCTGAAAATGTGTGATGTGCATTTAAACGTGTGAGTGAGTAAGGTGCTTTTAAGTCTACTGCAGTATGGAATGAGGGAATACTCTTACGCATTTAAACGTGTGAGTGAGTGAGTAAGGTGCTTTTAAGTCTACTGCAGTATGGAATGAGGGAATACTCTTACGCATTTAAACGTGTGAGTGAGTAAGGTGCTTTTAAGTCTACTGCAGTATGGAATGAGGGAATACTCTTACGCATTTAAACGTGTGAGTGAGTAAGGTGCTTTTAAGTCTACTGCAGTATGGAATGAGGGAATACTCTTACGCATTTAAACGTGTGAGTGAGTAAGGTGCTTTTAAGTCTACTGCAGTATGGAATGAGGGAATACTCTTACGCATTTAAACGTGTGAATGAGTAAGGTGCTTTTAAGTCTACTGCAGTATGGAATGAGGAATACTCTTACGCATTTAAGCGTGTGAGTGAGTAAGGTGCTTTTAAGTCTACTGCAGTATGGAATGAGGGAATACTCTTACGCATTTAAACGTGTGAATGAGTAAGGTGCTTTTAAGTCTACTGCAGTATGGAATGAGGGAATACTCTTACGCATTTAAACGTGTGAGTGAGTAAGGTGCTTTTAAGTCTACTGCAGTATGGAATGAGGGAATACTCTTACGCATTTAAACGTGTGAGTGAGTAAGGTGCTTTTAAGTCTACTGCAGTATGGAATGAGGGAATACTCTTACAGCAGTTAGCAAGATAATAAGATTTAATTGACAATGAAGGATGCTTGTAAGGAAGCTTCTTGAAAGCAGCAAGCAGGGAAGTTAGTTCCTCACTTACAGAATCATCTGAAGAAAAACAACCTGGAAGCATAACTTGGGAACATGGGATGAGAGAGTCCATTTGGGGTTAACAAGTGGATTGTACCTTGTGGGAGTATTCAAATACGGAGCTAAAAACATGGACTGGAAATGGAATGCAATCTTGCACCTTTTCTTAGACAGCCTGCATCATGGAAGGGTTGTGCTGACTGTGGATCTTGCATTACTGAAAAAAGACAACTCCTTCCTCAGAAAAGGTACTATGTATTCTGTTTAGATCTGCAAAGCCAAGTGGACCATTATTGTTTTTTTTTAATTTTTTCCACCAGGTTTGAATGATCACTTATGATTAACATTTTTGTGTTATATCATGATTGTATGATCATTTATTACTAATAATATGTATAGTCACTTTAAGTATCTTGATACAAAATGAAATATTTTCATATTTATGTTTTTCAGGTTCCTGTGGATACCCTAGTAGATGTTGGGTAATCGTGATTGCTCACTAATAACCACAAATTTATTGGGATCTTTTCGTGTCACTAATTTATCATTGGTTTTCTGTTTGATTATATACATATATATTTTTTATATATATAATACACCTGCATCTGTGGTGTATTTCTTTATTATTTCTTTATCATTTATTATTTCATTAACAATGTATTATTAATATGTTATATAATCATAGGCTTTAATGTGTTGAACCCATGAACACACTGATTTTATAATGTTTATCAACAGTTTTTCTGTTTCTGTAGTAAGAATATACCATTAATTATGCAAGGTCACAATTCTCATTGGTCAGGCACTCTTATAAATATTCATGACAAATGTCCTGAATTTGCTGTGTATCACTGATGGAGGTTTATATTTTATTGCCGAAACCGGTCTGATTATTAAAAGATATGTTTAATCAGCAAACTACTTAGTATATTTTTTCACTGTTTAATGCTTCTGCTGGCCAACAGTGTTTTTTGGTTTGATCCGGCCGCGCAGTATCTACGTGCATAGCATAGTGTTTGATTGCAGTTTTTTTAATTTGTGCAAGTAAACCTGTATTTTTAAATAAATCCTGGCCACTGTTTAATGTTTCCAAATTTGCACTGTCAAGTAAATAATGTACAAGTCTTAGGTTCATACTAGGCTATCTGCCCTAGGGCATTTATAAGCCTAGCCAGAGCGTGTATGGCTTTCGCCACCCATTTTAAATTAATTTTGCTATGCCCTTTTTCGAGGTTAGTGTACTGTGCCTCTGTCTAACAGTGACACAGAAGTGATACCCGGGGTAAACCTATGATCTCCCATCCACTAATCAAGATTCCTCTTGAAGAGAGTCAATGAGGGACTCTGCCTAACCTGGACTGGGATTTTATTCCAGAGTGAAGGGAGCCTCTGGGTTATGAATCTGTCCCTCCAGCATGTCCTATTTATTTCAGTGCTGAGGTTCAAGTCCCTCGAGCGCGTAGCTTGATGGGATTTGGATTTTCTGAGGTGCAGCATGTCCATTAATTCGGGTTGGACATGGCTTTATACGTCAGGCACAGATCGCCTCTGAGCAGGCGGTATGCCACTGAGTAGAGCTGGAGTTTCTTTAACCGGGCAGCATACGGCATCTGTTTGAGCCCCTTGATCCTCTTGGTGAGGTACTTTTGGGGTCTTTCCAGTTGCTGCAGGTGTCTGGTAAGGTACAGCCCAAAAGGGACATTGTACTCAATTATGGGCCTGATGAGGGATGAGTAAAGAGGCACGATGACCTCCCCTGATCTAGATGTGAATCCCTTCATGATTAGGTGGGCTATATAAAATGTTTTTCTAACCACTTTGGCCACGTGTTTGTCAAATGAGAGATTGCTATCAACTTGGGCCCCAGGTCCCTAATTACTTCTGCTGTACTTAATGGATTACCACCTATGTGGTAATTTATAGGCACTTTGTTTTTGCCAAAGGGGATGACTATACACTTTTTGGCGTTTAGCTTGAGGCCATGGCTCTGGCACCAGTTGTCTGTTTCTATGAGGCCCTTTTGGAGGATGCTTGTGTCAGCTGGAGAGTCTATTATGGCACCCAGTTTGCAGTCATCTGCGAACTTGGTCACCCACAGTCCTTCCATGTTGGCCTGTACCTCAGAGAAGTATATACCGAACAAGAGAGGTCCCAGGACTGAGCCTTGTGGGATGCCACTTGTAACTGGTTTGGAGTCTGACATGGCTCCAGCTATTCTAACCATGTGGGTTCTGTCCTTGAGTCAGTTTGCAACCCATCTAGTGACATAGGGGTTTATATTTAAGCTGGTGAGCTTATCTATAATGCCAGAGTGGGGTATTGTATCGAAGGCTTTTGCGAGGTCCAGGTAGGCTGTGTGGACCACCTTCCCCTTGTCAATGGCCTTGGTGACTGTTTCAAAGAAATCAACCAGGTTTAAGAGGCAGGATCTGCCCTTAACAAAGCTGAACTGGGTAGGATCCAGTGTCTGTAGGTCCCCAATATCTTTATTTATTAGGTCCATGATGATCCTTTCCATAGCTTTGCAGACTAAGCTAGTGAGACTTATGGGGCGATAGTTTCCAGGATCTGTTGAGGCACCACCTTTGTGGAGAAGGACCACTGTTGCTGTACTCCACTCTTTGGGTACATATCCTGTAGTAAGGCTGAGATTGAACAGTAGTTTTATGTTTGGGTTTAGCTCTTCTTGGAGTTCATGTAGGACGCAGCCCGGGACACCGTCTGGTCCCATTGATACTGTGTTTCTTGCTTTGGAGAGGGCAGCTCTTACCTGAGCATCTGAGATGTCAGGGGGGCAGCACTCTGCTGGGATAGATATTAGCCCTTTTGGTGGGGAGGGGGGGGAGAAGTTTGCGCTGAACCTGTCAGCTAGGATGTTGGCAATGTCTGTGGGTTCGGTGTATTTTTTGTCATTTTGGACTAATTCTGAACATATCTGGGAATTCCCACCCAAGTTCCTAACATAACTAAAGAAAGCCTTGTGATTATCCTTAGTGTCCTGTGCAATTTTTCTCTCGAAGCTGGCCTTAGACAATTTTATGAGTGCCCGTAGTTTTTTGCTAATACTGATCAGAGATGCCTTCCCTTTTGGGATTTTGCTCTATCATGTAGTAGCTTCCTCCTTCTATTGTATAGTTTGTTTATGGCTGGGGTCCACCAGACAGGACGTCTGCCTTTGGAGGATTGGGTCTTGGTTTTATTTGAGATTGCATGATCCATGCATTCCTGAAGGTGTTCATAGAATGCGTTTATAAAGGATTTTGCGGTCTGGGCCGTATTATCCACAGGCCCGGGGGCTTTGAAGGATTCCACCTCGGTTTTGAGGAGTGTTAAATTTGCTTTAGAGAAGTTTTTCACTGTGGTTTTCTGGGCATGGGGTGGGGTCGGGATGTGAATATCCAGTGAGATTAGTTTATGGTCTGATCTTACCAGTGAGGGATACACTTCTGGTCTGGAGCATAGAGTCCCCATGTTGGTGATGATCAGGTCCAGTATGTTTTCCCCTCTTGAGGGAGTGGTAACAAGTTGTTCCATAGCATTTGAGTTTATAAATTCTAGGAACCTTTGGGCTAGGGTGTTGGAGCTAGAGTAATGCTGATAAGAAAGAGTGTGTGTATTTAATGACATGCTGTATTTTTTTCTTAACTACCACCTTCACATTCAAACTTTATTTAAAGTGCTTCAAAACAAAACACATTTAACAAATAATAAGATGTAAAATATAATGATAATGAAATAAATAAATAGGCAAAATAAAAGTGAAACATAAAGTAATAAAGAACGGTGATCAAGAATCAAGAGAACATCAGTTGTATCTTAGAAACTGAACTGTACAAAAAGGTTTACTGTCAAAATGTGGAAAATGAAAACCTTTTACCACTAAATGATAAACTCATGTATCCAAATGTGGTAATTCTGAATTACCAAAATGTCAGAAATGGTAACCACAGAATCAACATTTGAACACCAGAAGTTCCAATGTTGAAAGTCTGAGTTACCGGTAACATTTCTGCAGGGGTGCAAGCCCCCCATACCCTGTGCATATTATATATACCAACTCTGAGACTGCAGTACAGTGAGGAAAAGTGAACATTTCCCGATCCGCACTGTACCATGATCTCAGTTCAAAACATCAACTTCATATTAGCGAATGTGTACTCAATTTCACTAATATTCAGTCGTATATCTTCAGTTCAACATTACAGGCATTGGTAGAACACATATTTGACCAAACCTCTTTTGTCAAACTGCATTTCCACATTTTGATAATAAACCATATAAAACACGTTAAGCATTGACCAAAGCAAATGGAGTCTAAGAATGTTGAAAGAAAGTGTGATACTAAATGGGGCCACTCCCACTGAATGCCACCTCAAAAAGAAGTCTTCAAGCATTTGTGGAAAAAGTCAGTGAGGATCTGTCCCACAGTCACTGAGGAAGTAGATTCCACAGGTGTTTGGGATTGATAAGCAACAAAACAAAAGCCAGAATTTTCAAGATGAATCTGAAAAATCACCAGCAGCTTCTCAGAAGCTGAGTTCAAAGCCAGTGGTGCTAAGCTCCCTCATGTAATCAGGACTTAAATTATATAAGGACAAGCATGCTAACACCAGGATTTTAAAGATGATGCAAAAACATACTGGAAATCAATGTAAGCTCTGAAAAAAAGAATTCGACTGGCATGTAAAGTACTAGTAAGTAGCCTGGCAATAGAGTTTGCACTAGCTATAACCGGTCAGTATTGGTATCAGGAAGCTCAAGCTGCAGGGAGCTGTAGTAATGAAGAGGAATTGAGCTTAAGGTGTAAAGTGAACTACAACCAAGAGGATCTGCTTGAGGTGTACGATGCTTGATCCTGAAGTTGTTTTGTAACTGGAAACATGAAGATTAACTATAGATGTCACTTGGTTTCTGAATGTGAGCTGATTATCCTGAATTATAGCTGTTACACTCCTTAGAGACAAACTTTACCTTATACTACTAAGTTCCAAGCTAATACACTGCGGAGCATTACAGATCAAAGGTACCTAAGCATAACCGTTGATCAGCAACTCACCTTTGTTGTAAATGTATCACTAGCATTGCAATTAGACAACCGAGATTAGCATTTAAATATTCTTAGCTAATACCATTGGAATTCAGGAAAACAGTAGCACTAAAAATTATAATGCATACATTAAAATACTGTCCACCATTATCTGCATTAAACTCATTGCAGAACACCCTTACCCTGCAAATGACCACAAGCAAGATCTGTCAATGCACAAAACACCTGGTAGCCGCAGAGAATATCTGTGACACTTACTTAGAAGAGCCAATTGATGCCAGGAAGTGCCAGGACAACCCTTGTACTTAACTGTCTCACTTACAGACTACACCTTTCACATAACACAGCTTTTTAGATATACAAGCTACTCCCTTCTATCATCTACAGATAATACCATCTCCCTTCCTAGGCCGCAGTTTACTAAAGCAAGGTGAAAGAGCCTTCTCAGAACTAGCATCCACAAATGGAGCTGCCTAAACCAAGGCATACAGAAGCTACAGGAGTTTATCTCATTTAGAACAGAACTACTTCTTTCTTTTAAGGAGTACAAGTGGCAGTGTTTTGACATCATGTAGTAATATAGCAAGCAGCTAACATAAGCTGGCAGAGACCTCCTTTCTTGCACATATGCAATCTACGTGAAGAACATATATGTGTAATATGTATATAGGTGTATTGGCTATGTGTATATGTTCAATAGTCACATGCACTGACTGCTGAATGTTCATTCTGTAAACACTTGTTATAAGTCATCTGTTTTAGAACAACGTTAAATGCTAACTGCCTCTACTTTATGGATGTAAGTAGTGTGTCTCTTGACTCTTTAAATTACTTAAAATAGATCACCCACGAAGGTGTACTATTGAATGCAATTTACCTCTGATCTCTGTATGTGCACTATATTCATATCAGCATCCCTTGTCACTGTACATGACAATGTTACAGCCTCTGTATTACAGAGCAACACAGAATACTAATTGTATTTTGTATCTGTAGTTGCCTACTTGGCCAAGATCATGGCTGAAAATGGTCTGAGGACCAATCTTCCAACCAGGTCAACAACGTTAATTAATTAATTACATACTTACTTAACAAACAAACACACAAATAAATAAAAAATAAATAAAAAGTATTGAGAAGGAGGAGCAAATTAATCTCTAAGGGTTACATGAATTGTCATAGCCACAGTCTTGGAGCTGATCACCTTCAACCGATTATATATTAGCCAATTATGGATGGACTGTAAGTTGCCAGAGAGGGAATACTCCTTTGCCATACTGTCTTGAGGGGAAGGAGAGGTAAAGCTGGGCACAGCAATGTTATTCCAGACCTCTCCTTCTAACAAGATCTTTAAACAGGAGCATCTTTGAACGTTTCTCCCCAGGCCTCCGCTGAAAATGGGCTCTGTCCCAGTTGTACTTTCCTGGTAAACAAATACTAAATAAATAAAGTAAAAAAAAAATAGAACCATAAACCCAATGACAAGTAAGGACCCCCAAATTGAGCCTTGTGGAATAATGAACATTCAGGGGTGGGGGTGTATGGGAGGTTAGACAAGTTTGCTCCAGAAACCATCCTCTAGATTCAGCCAGAGAGATAGAAAATAAACCACTAAAGGACCATAAACAAGTTGATACAATAAGTTTGCAATTGCATGATCAGCATGCTGTGGTCAGTGCTGGCAAATGCTGCAGACATATCCATCAGGAAGAAAGCTGAACAGCAGTGATGGTCTCTGGATATCAGAACATTGTTAATTATTTGGATAAGAGGGGCCTCAATACTACAGCAGGGGTGACACCCAAACTGGAAAAGAGTGATCACCAGATTAGCTGTGACATGGTACTCAAGATGTGCTTAAGCATCTTCTTCAATACCTTTTCCAAAAAAAAAAAAAAAAACAAGGCTGGAGAGAGAGTAGAAATGATCTAGAACAGGATCAAAGGATGAGTGTACTGGTATCTGATCAATAGCTGGGCCCAGCAAAAGCAGGATGGACTGAATCAGCCTCATGAGGCATGGCTCTAACAACCCACATGTTCTACAGAACATTTCTGAGATCACATTTCAGAGCTCATTGTCATTAGGAATAACAGACATTATCCAAGTGGGAGAACAGAACTTGCCAGTAATGGTGTATAAAGGCAGGAAAGCAAGTCTGACAGAGGCAAACTTTCCAGTAAAAAATGAGAAGCCATCTGACATAGGTGGGATGATAAGGCTCAACAACTGTTAAGGCAGGTTGGCCTGTACAACCTGTCCACCACTTGAAAGAACATGGCAGGTTAGTTTGCAGCTACTGAAGTTTCTGTGGACATTCTATCTGGCTTCTCATGACAGAGCTCAGATTGTTATATTGCTTGTTTCTTGTCCCGTTCAAGTCTGTTACCCACAGATCTGCCCACTGCCAGTGACACTCCATCTTTCACCCTTTCCATTGATGAAAGTAGAGTTCTCAGTTAAACATGACATTCTCCTTTACTAAGACTGCATGGACTTGAATGGGGCTAACTTGTTGACATGCAGATATAAGGACTCATTGCAGTCCCTTACTAGGAGACCCAGAGAGTCAGTACCATCCTCAGGAAGGAACTGAAGGAACATAGATAAAAACATGTCGTAGGATATAGGACTTGTAGAATGGTACAATGCCAGTTCAGAATCAACGGACTGACACATGGAATCTCTAGTCCAACGCAGACCAGGAAGTGGTCAGAGCATGAGACCTGCTGTACTGCCAAGTCAAGAGATTTCACATTTCAGGTAAAGAGTATGCCCCAGTTTGTGTGTTGCAGAAGTAATAACCCAAACAAGCCAAATGCCCTTCATGCACAACTAAATTCTTTGGCAAAAAACACTAACTAAAGGAGATGGTCATCCTAGTGGTAAACTGTATCAGCCATAGCCTATCCATAATATATTGCAACTCCACCCAATCTTAATCTGTTTAGTGCACTGAATAACAGTAGCCCAGGTGGAAATTTATCTGTAAATTATGGGTCAAAATGATCATTATAGGTAGTAGGTACGTGGTCCAGCAGAACCTTTAGGAGTTTTAGTCCATTTTCCAATTTCTACAGAGCACTGTTTGTTTAAATGTCTTGCTCAGTGTTACAGAACAGCAAAATGAAGGGTATGAGAATAAAATGTTGGAAAACAGGAAACATCTCATTAGCAGGTCATGGCTTGTATCCTTTGCATTAGCTGCCAGCTAGATCATGTCAGGTCTAGGATTGCTGGAAAAACTGGACTCTGGGTATTACATAAAGAAAATAAGTTAGATATTTATTTGGGTGTTTTACCTGAGGGTGTGAACTATAGGGCTGATGGCCCAAATGGGGGAAGCACCTAAGAGAATTCAGAGCAGCTTCTGCCAACCACTCTGTGCTTGCATAAAATATGTAAGTGCCTACATAGTTGAAAAAGAAACGTTAGCAATCCATATGGTTAAAGTGGTCAAAGAATCAGTGAAATCTCTAGAATTCAGTGATATCATGATTAGCATGGAGAGCAAGAAACAGTGTAGACTAGTTCAGAGAGCATAGCTATCCATGGTTTTGCAGTACATCCCTGATTTTGCCTCATCTTTTTACCCCGTTCCCTCATAAAATGTTGATTTTCTGGTAAATCACTGAGGATTACTGTCGGTCAATAATGTCAGACAGAGTTTCGTACTTCTTATTGTTTGGAAAATAAATGTTAATGCTTAACATGTTGTTCTATTAACTCCATCCATCCTCAACCCCTTTTACACATGGGGTCGGGGTGTCATTTCCGGAGTGACATTCATCTCAAGCCAAGGTTTACACCTCTGAGTGGCTAGCCCTGACATGGTAGTTCATTCACACTGCTCATTTGCACACACACTCTCACCCATGGCCAATTTAGAGTGTCCAATCCACCTACTGCATGTCTTTGGACTGTGGGAGGAGAATGGAGTACCCAGAGGAAACCAATGTTATAGCAGGGAGGACATGCAGACTCCGCACAGAAGGCACCCCAGCCGAGAATCAAACCAGAGAACCTCTTTCTGTGAGGTGACAATGTTAACCTCTGCACCACCGCAGCCACCCTGTTTGAATGAAATTAGTGTAATATTTTAATAAAAGTCCCTGACTTTAGGTATTTTGCTCATCATTATTTTTGGTTTTGTCCATAGGAATAAGCAAAAGCAATATGGTGCACTGATAGATGATACCAGTTAGAAAAAATATACCCTGTTAGGTAAATGATATACATGTCCAAATAAGGGTAAATAATACAAAATGTGAGTAAAAATGTCATAAAGTAAGAAGACAGACCAGCATCAAAACCAAATCCTTTGTAGCACAATGACAAACAGATATTACACAATTAATGAGTAGTAAAGTTACAAAGGGGTAACAAGTGTCATTTTAACTCAGCCGCCCAGTTAAGGGGGCCAGCAAATAATGCCTGATAAAGAATAAGTAAATTAATTAAATTAATTAAAAAGAAAAAGGAAAACACCAAATGGGAAAAAGTCCACAAAAATTAATCTTTAAGGAGAAAGAGAAAACTAAGCTATATAGCCATAAACAAAGAATGAATAGTCTGTGGACTAGAAACAGAAAGTGAAGAGCAGATATGCAGCAAAAAAGTGAGATCCGCAAAGGCAGATTTTACATAAAAAGTCCGACTTGTAAGTAACTAAATAAATACTAACAGATAATGCAAACCGCAATACTAAGAAAAACTCTTCCAAAAAAGAATGTCATTGCAAAAGTAAAAATAACAACTTTTAATATTGTAACAAAATCATAAAAAGTGATATATCTAGGCTCACAGAAAAAATATTTAATTGCTTAAATTAATGTTTGCTATGGCACAAGTAAAGCACAAACTGCACTGGTAAAAGTTGTCAGAAGTGATGTCCAAGTAAGTTAACAAAAGTGAACAAAATGCAAAAATGTAAAAAAAAAGTACAGTTCACCAAAAAATATACCCTGAAATCACAATGTGCATGACATCACAAAGCTGTCTCTTTGTACCTGAAACAATGCAGACATCTCTGTGCAATGCTGTGACAGTTAGCACCAGTTCACAGCACACAGCCACAGGTGGGGCAGCCAGGAGTGGCCTTAGGTCAACTGGTGCCCTAGGCAAAAGGGCTCCACAGCGCCCCCCACCACACCACCCGGTGCCCCCATCCTGGTCTACCTACACCAAATAAACACTGAAAAAGAGCCCCTGCTAGAGAGGTGCCCTAGGCGGCCACCTAGTTGGCCTATGCCTAAGGCCATCTATGTGGGCAGCATGGCACAGCACAGCACCCAACAGGAACAGAATGTGGGTGTACATACCAAAGTGGCCAAACTGTTCATTGTATAAATGGGAAGGAGAAGAGGTAGATAAGAATTGGGAAAGGGGAGTGCAGTAAGTAGAGGGGGAGAACATAAGGGTATGTAATAGGAAGCAGATGGTGGGTAAAGAAGGGTATATTTGCTGGTGAAATATACCCCATTTTAATTATTAAAATAGAAGGGTAGATGGAAAATGAATGATGTATAGCTTTGCATGGGATAGAGGGAGAAGTGCAAATAGCAGGCAAGTGTAGGCAGGCAATCACAAAATGGAGACACATACACAGATGTACCAGGTGCAGGCAGACAATTGCCAAATGCAGACACATAGACAGATGTAGCAGGTGCATGCAGGCAATCTCACAATGGAGACACATGCACAGATGTAGGAGATGCAGGCAGGCAATCACAAAATGGAGACACATATAGAGATATGGTGCACATAAAAAAGATGGAGTAGACAGTGGATCGACAGATGTAGACTGATGATAGACAAGTGGTGATGGGGAGGGCTGCACTATGAGCAAGGTATGGGCAACAACACTGTGAAGGGGATAAGACTGGCTGTTGGTATGGGTGGGTACCAGCCCAGCCTGGAGGAAAACAACCGCAGGTGTTGCATACCTGGGTGACTTATGATATGGACTGGTTGCTCTTCTGGAGGTCCTATGACTGGAGACCACAAGTTAAGTGACTCACCAAGTCACCCCACACTGTGCTCCACACTGCTGATGTGGGTATCCAGCTACCACTGAACCATAACAGCCCTTATCCTCTTCACTTGTAGTCATGACACCACAGGTGACACCCCCATCTACCTTCAGGAGAGAAGCTCCCTAGGAAGCCGAAACAGAAGGAACAGCCAAACTCCCTTGTCACCTGCAGCAGAAGAGCTTTCACTCTTTGAGAACAAATGTAGACCCCCCCCCCCCCAGTAACCTATTGACAGTCACAGTGGCTGGCAGAAACTGAGATGAACATGACTGTGTCACCTCCACAGCCTCAACTGGACCTGTACATGGGAGACACAATGGGAAGAAAATGACTTCTCACAAACATATGACATGAGCAAGATTACGGTTATACACTGAAAGGCTATGCAACACATACATACCGTGTCTTCTGGAGAAGTGCTTCTGCCTTCTGCAGCAGCCAACCATATTTAAATGATGAAACTGAGCAGCTGTAAAACAAAAGAAGTGCTGTTAAGCATAGCTGGGCAACACATAATAGCAGAGTTGTGGATGGATCACCTAGCAGCCACTGCTGCTGCATAATCTGGCACCCCACAATTCCAAGTTAAAGAGAAAATAAAGTCTGTTTCCTGATTTAGTGGTTCTCACACAATGAGCAACAAGAGCCTTGTACATGCTGTCCTGAAAGCAAGACTATGTAACACAAAACAAAAGGCTCCATATCCAATTGGGCACGCCTACCCTCTCTCCTAAGGAATGTTGGGCTCTCTGTGCCACTCAACACGCTCTGTGTTGAATAGAGTAAAACATACAGGTAGTCTTCTGCCTTTAAAAACTGTAGCAAACCACTTGCCACAGCTTACATCACATAAGTGCTGAAGCAAGTGCTTTAGTACTGAGAGCAGGAGCTGTAGTTCTGAGCGCTGCTATGGAAATGAATGCTGTGCTACCTCTGCACTTCTGAATGACTGGAATCTGCTAGTAGTGCCTTCTAACACCTTGTGTCTGGAGCAACTGCCCCCTTTGCCCCATCCTAGCTGGGCTTTTGTATAATAAAGTTGAAATAAGTGCAAAAATGGAAAACAAAACAAAGAAAAACACTTACATCTTTGACTGCAATTCCTGAAACTCTGTCTCCCAGTGGCAAACTATGTGATTATGGCAGCACCTCAGGCTATCACAGCAATGCTTACACTGTTCCCCTATGCAGGTAATTCCAGTGGCATCAGGTAGCACCTCTGCTTGGCTGAACTAGCCATCAGCTTGTTTACTGTGGCCATCATACTGGCACAGGAGGCACTGATTAGGAGTCCAGCAGCAACAGAAAAATCCTGTTGTCTCTGACACACTACACAGGGGTCCTGTGGTTCATGTTGCAAGAAGCAGCCATCGGAATTCAGTATGTCTACATGAGGAGCAGTATGGAAGATCCATGGACATGAATAGATGTTACTGAATCTTGTGTCGCAGTCTCACTGCTGTATAGTGCTACGTGCATTCCCTGACCAGGTGGTTCACAGAGACATCACATGCCACATGCTAAACAGTGGTGCATAGCTCACATCACTAGGTGTGGTTACTGCATTGTGCAGAGTAGGCAGTTTACAGACATTGGTACTACCTGGTCTTATTAGTATTCCTCTTGTGCTAAACAACCCATTTTAGCACAATATAAAGCACCACTGCTATCTTTTGCAAGACCCCCTCTTATACATTTGAAAGGAATTTATTGTAATTGCTGAGAAGGTGTTGGGACATTTAGCTTCAGAAAAAAGATGGAAGGAGAACTAGACTGGTGATGTAGTTGTTGCACTCATGTAATGCCTGTGGTGGCTATCGGGGGAAGGAAGCTCAATTTGTTGCTGTTTTTGTGATGGAAACAGATGTAAGGAGAGGTTATATATTTTCATATGGGTATTCCACCT
Source organism: Protopterus annectens (assembly GCF_019279795.1). Lineage (NCBI taxonomy): Eukaryota > Metazoa > Chordata > Ceratodontiformes > Protopteridae > Protopterus > Protopterus annectens. The sequence continues at coordinate 839,639,062 of NC_056732.1, forward strand.
CAGACAAGCTCCTCGTGGTCCTGCAGAGTGGTCCTAGCTACAGAGAACTCAGAAAAGCGACTACTTTCTGGATTTAAGTATCTTTGCTGTTTCTTTACTTGGAATAGCTTCTCTAGCTTACCCTAAACAAGCTTAAACTGTTTTTTTAGCTGTTTGCTGCATTATTTTAAAATCTGCACTTAAAGTTACTTTTTAGTCGAATTTGATCAAAAGTTTGTTTTGTTTGTTTGTTTAATTTAACTGTTGAGGCGGCCCACTAAAGTGTGCTAGCCTGTGTAACTGATTTATCACTGTTTCTGCATTTTCTATGTGTTTATATCTAAAAACAAAAAAACAAAAAAAATATTCCTTGCTTTCCCGCCTCTCCTCCACTAGTTTAGACCAGTTTACAGGCATTGCTGTATTCTGGGCTGTGGTGTAGTTCCTGTGTTGTCCATTACCTTACTTGGATAGAGGGTAGTTTCTTTGCTCACCAGTGGGAGTGGGGAGCCTTGAGCAGCCTACCTGTCCCTGTAGGAAGTGACCTCAGCACAAGAACTGTAGTAATTGGTTGTTTTGGACCATTTCTAGCTCTTTTGTAGTTCCCTGTTTAAAATCCGCCTCTGGGCATTTTTTTCTGGCTATACTACTCAGACAAGCTCCTCGTGGTCCTGCAGAGTGGTCCTAGCTACAGAGAACTCAGAAAAGCGACTACTTTTTGGATTTAAGTATCTTTGCTGTTTTTTTACTTGGAATAGCTTCTCTAGCTTACCCTAAACAAGCTTAAACTGTTTTTTAGCTGTTTGCTGCATTATTTTAAAATCTGCACTTAAAGTTACTTTTTAGTCGAATTTGATCGAAAGTGTGTTTGTTTGTTTAATTTAACTGTTGAGGCTTCCCACTAAAGTGTGCTAACCTGTGTAACTGATTTATCACTGTTTCTGCATTTTCTGTGTGTTTCTATCTAAAAACAAAAAAAACAAAAAAATAATCCTTGTTTTCCCGCCTCTCCTCGACTAGTTTAGACCAGTTTACAGGCATTGCTGTATTCTGGGCTGTGGTGTAGTTCCTGTGTTGTCCATTACCTTACTTGGATAGAAGGAAGTTTCTTTGCTCACCAGTGGGAATGGGGAGTCTTGAGCAGCCTACTTGTCCCTGTAGGAAATGACCTCAGCACAAGAGCTGTAGTAATTGGTTGTTTTGGACCATTTCTAGCTCTTTTGTAGTTCCCTGTTTAAAATCCGAGTTTGCACGGCTTTACGCGGTTGTGCGCATAGCGCAGCGCTGGTTAAACAAGGTTAAACTTCTTCTGGCTCCGCCAAGTCTGCTCTTCAATTTTTCCCTTAAGGAATCTCTACTCTTAGTATAATCAGACTACTCGCTATATTATAAGCCTAGCACTTGTTCTCAAAACTTCTCTACTAAGTAAGCACTCTCGTACTAAGTAAGCACTACATCCACCTACCACCCCTGTGAATATCCACTTCCCTTAAAGGCACAGCACTCCCTTATACTGTTCTAGCATGTCGAGTGGTAGATTACTGGCGTCCTCTCCAGTTCAGCTGGTTAATATGGGTATCTTGAGACAATGCTACAATTGTCTCATGTACACAGACAACCCTCTCCTCCTCCCAACAAACACAAATACATGTCAGAGATGCAACTATATAGCCAAACTGGAGGCTGAACTCTCTCAACTGAGGGCTGGCATGACCAGACAGGAGGAGATGGTAACCACACACACAACAAACCCAGTCCCACATAGACCTACCACAACTGCAAACCAAACACATAAAAACACAAAGACACACTTGGAGGCTCTAATAAAAAACTTACCAAAACAACAGAGGCTCCCAAAGCAGACATCCAAAAATCCACCACCTCAAAACAAAACACATGCAACACATACTTCAATAAATCAGTGTGTCAACCAATCACAGCCCTTAAGGCCAAACACCATGCCTGATACACTAGTAATAGGTGACTCTATAGTCAGACACACTGATGCCCCGCTTACCAGGCTGAACAAGGCGAGGGTGTCTGTGAGCTGCCTATCGGGAGCTGGGATCCGCCACATAACACACGCACTCAGGTCACTCCAAAGCAAGTACAAATATGACTCCATCATTGTCCATGCTGGCGTGAATGACTTGAGACGTACCTCCCTGGACTACATGAAAAGAGACATAGAGGAGCTCTCTGATTATGTAGCTCAGGCTGGTATGACCCTGACCCTGAGCAGCATCTTTCCCTCACCAAGAATGATGCCACAATACAAAGACAAGATGATCAGCTTTAATAATTGGCTCAAGTACTGGTGTCATTCTAAGGGGATCCAATGTCTGTCTGCCTGGGATGACATGTTGGACAAGCCACGCTGCTTTGCAAGGGGGACGGCTTGCACCTGTCACCACTGAGCTTCTGGATATTGGCTAAGGCTCTTGCCACCCCCATAGTGCCTTTTTTAGGCAAGGCTCAAAAGACAAACCCACCTCCTTAGAAAACAAAAATGGAAAAAAACTAAGGGTAATGCTACTCAATGCCAGAAGTCTAAATCTCAAGATGCAGGCACTCGATGCACTCCTCAGTATGGAGAACATCGACGTCTGTGCAGTAACTGAAACCTGGTTCAAGACTCCTGAGAGCACCCCAGCACTACCAGGCTATACCTCGTATCATGCTTTTCATCCCCAAAACCCGGGACGAACCACAAAGGGAGGGGGAGTGTCCATATTCATCAAGGACACCCACACCTCCAGGTTAGTAGCAACACATGAAGCATCAGAGACCATACAGGTGCAACTAACCATAGGCAAAACTGCTATACAACTGGTAGCATGTTACAGACCACCCTCCCAATCTCAGGAACCCCACTCAGCCTTCCTGAAGACATTGGAGGATATGAATGTATCACAAAATACCATCATACTGGGAGACTTCAACTACCCAAACATAGATTGGGTACATTATTCTAACCCTAACACCCTATCCCAAAGGTTCCTGGAATTCATAAATTCAAATGCACTGGAACAACTAGTCACCTCTCCCACTAGGGGAGATAATATACTAGACCTGATCATCACAAACATGGGGACAAAATGCTCCACACCGGAGGTATACCCCTCACTAGTGAGATCTGACCACAAACTAATCACCCTTGATATACATATACCACCTCCACCCCCAGCACAAAAGACCACAGTGAAAAACTTCTCAAAAGCAGACTTCACTCTTCTTAAGACTGAGATGGTATCCTTTAAGCCCACTGGGCCAGTGGATACCACATCCCACAATGCCGAATCCTTCACAAATGCTTTCTATGGACATCTCCAAGAATGCATGGATCATGCAATCCCAAATAAATCCAAGTCCCTCTCCACCAAAGGAAAGCATCCTGTCTGGTGGACCTCAGCCATTAACAAATTGTATAACAAAAGAAGGAAGCTACTGCACGACAGAGCAAAATCCCATAAAGGGAAGACATCTCTGATCAACATTAGCAAAAAACTACGTTCTCTCATAAAAACATCCAAGGCCAACTTTGAGAGAAAAATCGCTAAGGACACTAAAGATAACCACAAAGCCTTTTTCAGCTATGTTAGAAACCTGGGCGGAAACCCTCAGATATGCTCTGAGTTAGTTCACAACAACAAAAAATACACTGAACCCACAGATATTGCCAACATTCTGGCTGACAGGTTCAGTGCAAATTTCTTCCCTCCCTCACCCCCAAAAGAAGAAATATTTATCCCAGCTGAATGTAATCTCCCTGTCATCTCAGATGTTCAAGTGAGAACCGCTCTCAACAAAGCTAAAAACACAGCATCAATGGGACCTGACGGTATCCCGGGTTGCGTGCTACGTGAACTCCAAGAGGAGCTAAACCCGCACATAAAAATGCTATTTAACCTTAGCCTTACTACAGGATATGTACCTGATCACTGGTGTACAGCAACAGTGGTCCCACTCCACAAAGGGGGTACCTCTACAGACCCTGGGAACTACCGCCCCATAAGCTTAACCAGCCTGGTCTGCAAAGCTATAGAAAGAATCATTATGGAACTCATAAACAGAGACATAGGGGACATACAGACACTTGACCCCACCCGGTTTGGCTTTGTAAAGGGCAGATCCTGCCTTTTGAACCTGGTTGACTTTTTCGAAACAGTCACTAGAGCCATTGATGAGGGCAAAGCAGTCCATACAGCCTACCTGGACTTGGCTAAGGCCTTCGACACAATACCCCACTCAGGCATCATAGATAAGCTCAACAGCTTAAACGTAAACCCTTATGTCACTAGATGGGTTGCAAATTGGCTAAAGGACAGAACCCATAAAGTTAAAATCGCTGGAGCAATGTCAGACTCAAAGCCAGTCACAAGTGGTGTCCCACGGGGATCTGTCCTGGGACCCCTCTTGTTCGGCATTTATTTCTCAGATGTTAAAGCAAACATGGGAGGGTTGTGACTGACAAAGTTCGCAGATGACTGCAAACTAGGCGCCATAGTCGATACACCAGCGGACACATACATCCTACAAAAAGGCCTCACAGAAACGGACAACTGGTGCCGGAGTCACGGCCTTAAACTAAATGCCAAAAAATGTATAGTCATCCCCTATGGGAAAAACAAAGTACCCACAAATTATCACATAGACAGCTACCCACTGAGTACAGAAAAGGTAATCGAGGACCTAGGGACCCAAGTCGACAGCGACCTCTCATTTGACACCCACGTTGCCAAAGTGGTTAGAAAAACATTCTACCTTGCACACCTCATCATGAAGGGATTCACATCCAGATCCAAGGATGTCATTGTACCCCTATACTCCTCCCTCATCAGACCCATGATTGAGTACAATGCCCCATTTGGTATGTACCTCACCCGGCATTTGCAACAGCTGGAGAGACCATAAAAGTACCTCACCAAGAGGATCAAGGGTCTCCAACATATGTCTTATTCTGCCAGACTAAAGAAACTCCAGCTCTATTCAGTAGCATACCGCCTGCTCAGAGGTGATCTCTGCCTGACGTACAAGGCCATGTCCAATCATTATCTGATGGACATGCTCCACCTCAAAAAATCCAAATCCATCAGAACCACGAGAGCTAAAGACTTAAACCTCGGCACAAATATGAATAAGACATGCTGGAGGGATAGATTCATAACCCATAGGCTTCCCATGCTTTGGAACAAGATCCCAGTTCATGTTAGGCAGAGCCCCTCACTGACTCTCTTCAAGAGAAATCTTGATGAGTGGATGGGAGATCGTAAGTTTACCCCAGGAGTCACATCTCTGTCACTACTAGACAGGGGCACAGTAAACTAATTCTATTATATAAGGGGACCTTCATTGTGTCACTACTAGACAGAGGCACAGTTTTCTAAATCTATTCTGTGCATTTTTGTACCATTTCATGGGGTGGCGAAAGCCACATCAGTATGGCTTGGCTTACAAATGCCCCAGGGCAGATAGCCTAGTACTAAACTATGAAACTATGAAACTATGAATATATGACACACATAGTGGTGATAAAACAACACTCACACATGTGAAAGCATGTAGGTGCAGAGGCACTCAGATGCCCACTCATATTGCATGCAGAGCCACACAGGAGTGATGTGTATGTCTGGTTGTATGCAGTAGCCCTATGATATTGTATGAGATACCCTGGTGCATGTGTGCGTGTGCGTGCGTGCGTGTGCGTGCGTGTGCGTGTGTGTGCGTGTGTGTGTGTGTGTGTGTGTGTGTGTGTGTGTGTGTGTGTGTGTGTGTGTGTGTGTGTGTGTGTGTGGATAGCTAGATGGAGAGATAGATAGATAGGCAGATAGATATAGGGTGGGGGACTACCCTAATTCCAGAGACATAGCTAGGCCAGGGCAAAGGAGGCAGGCACCTCAGGGCAAGGTATTAAGGGCACCAATGGCAGATACCAGTTAATGCATTGCCAATATTCAGAAATGAATGCTGGTATTGCATTTGTGGTCAGCACTGAAGAGATTTAGTGCTCTTTGTGAGATATAAACTGTAAACGCTGCAAGCAGTCTGCTATTGTCTGAAAACAAAAAGAGTATTATTTATTTATTTATTTTGCTCTTCAGCTTAAAAGGGCAGCACTACTAACCTGGAGAATTGCACTGGGCATGGAATTGCTAGCTATGGCTTTGCATGGCCCTACACAGCAATAAGGTTACAGTATCATGAATGAGATTCAGGATGATGTGGTGGAGAGAGTCACTGGACAGTAGCACATACACGCCATAGATGAGCACATACACACACCAAAAGATATGCTTTATTTGTAGGTGTACAGGTACAGGAATGGATATCCAGGGGAGGCAACTCTGGGAAAAGTTCACAAGCTAGAAGAATAATGTGCTACTGTAGGCACTCTTCATGCATGGCAACTGCTTGCTGGCCAAAGATAATGCTGACCTGCAGATCAACACCCGGATCTGGCAGGGAATATTACAGGATGTGAATGATATAGGAGCCCATAATAGATACCTGCAACAGGTATGATAGGGGTTGCTTATATGTTCTTCCAAACAAAGTAGAAGGCTCAGGACATTGTATTTGACAGGTCCACCACAGCGGATGGACTGCCAACATTGAAGTAGCTGATGGAGGAAGAGGTGCTTTAGTGCTGCTGTTAGGCAGAAGGACTGGCTCTCATGGTAGGTGGTGGCTTGGATGTGGGAACAGATTTTATAGCTACTACTTGTGTCTAAAGGTTATGTAGCAAGCTGTTACTGACCATAATACTATGGTATGTACATATGCATGAAGTGGAGTGGATATCAATATTGGCAGCCTGCATCTCTTTTCCCTAGGCACCTTTGGATTGCAAGCAGAATGTCCAGCTCTAGAAGGTATATGTTGCATAGTACTGTAGAGCAGTGTTTCTCATGTGCAGAGTTTACATGACACAGGGATATAGTACAGCTATAAGTCAGTAGACATATTGGTGTCATATTTTTCATGGATTTGTAGGTACCACTGGTGGTGGGACAAACACAGTGGATCATAAGAGTGATGTAATCAGCAGCACCACTACATGATAGCATCAGGCAGGTGGCATAGACCGATAATAGAGAGGCAGTGTCTGTGACACTCTGTGTGGAATGAACACCAACATCCACAGGTGCAGAGACATCGGTAAAGGCTGTTGCTGAGTGTGAGGTTTCATCAGAGCTTAATGGACTACCTGTAGGTAAAAGTTACACACAGACTCCTCCTGTGTCACCACCAGGTGAAGCATCTGATATGTGCACCACCTCTCATCTGGGCATACCCACCATAGGTGAGAAATAGAGGGGTGTCTGATGCCACTATGAATGCTGTATTTCCCCTTATATGCAACAGCACTTAGAATCAATCAGCAGATGTGCAGGTCAGAGACCCAAGTGCTAAGACCTTCTATGCACACCACTGTGGAGCTAGTAAAACATGTGCCATCTACACACTAACCCAAACTATTTACACAATAAGATAATACTGCTGAGGTCACTGATGGTGAGTGTCACTTCAATAGTTGCATTCTATGGCCATAGGAGGGTGGGTCTGGATATGAAGTGGACATGTGCAAAGTGTACAACATCAGAAGACTCAGAGCATTGCAGGCATAAGTGTCGAATGCTAACATATAGCCTGGCACACTGGATCATTGATAGAGACATTCAATATTTTTATCCATAGGGTGCCAGCTTGGGTGGCCTAGCAAGATCCCATAGTTCAGCTCCATCCTTGCCATAGTTCAGCTCCATCCTTGCCATTGGATGGATTCAACCATGACTTAAGTAATCAGCACAGTATTTATCAACAAAAGTCACATAGACGTGCCTTAGCCCCATCACTGGAGGATGTAATCCATGACTTTAACAGTTTCCCAAAACACATGGCTACCCACATTTACCTCCTGTGACCCTAAATAACCTATATGACCTGTTTATACATTACTATATTGTATAGCATGATACACACTATAAGTAATTACTGCATATCTTGAGATTATATTGTAGTGCTACACAGGAGGTGTCCAACCAATAGACTCTACCTTTCAGAAATCCAAAGACTATTTCCACAATGTTCCTTGTTGCAGCATAGGTTCTGTTGTATGACATTCATGCCAATGTTTGTGGTTGTGAATTAGGGGTCATTATCAATAGCTGAAGGGCATATCCAGCATCATCTATAACATGTAAGATGTGACATTATATGTGGCATATCGCTATCATGCGTACTACCTGTTTAGATAGGCTACCCTGTGTGTGTGTGTGTGTGTGTGTGTGTGTGTGTGTGTGTGTGTGTGTGTGTGTATATATATATATATATATATATATACAAAAATCTCTCTCTCTCGCTCTATATATATATATATATATATATATAGTTCAGCATGTGCAAAATGTAAATCATATGAACTGCCCATTCAAGGTATTGTAGGTGATGCCCTGAGAATTACAGTATACCTGGGAGTTCAGTTAGTAGTTGCCCTTCCCTTTTATGTGTCTGTGTCCATCTGGAATAGGTGGGGCCTTAGTAGCAACATGTATGCATATTATAAATAAATAAATAAATAACTCCCAAACGCTAAAGGTGGTCTGTCACAAAAACAGTCAATATTGGCAGAAAAAAGACAGAAAATCCACCCAAGGATAACCAATCAACGAAATCCACAAGTGTTCCAATTAAAATGTAGTCCTTTAATACGAATAAAACTTTGACTTGAAAATAAAATGAAAAATAAAAAATCTTAAAACTGTCCCTTGAAGATATCCGATAAGCGCTTTCGACTATTGTCTTCCTCAGATCGTATAAGACACTAGGGACTTCCATTTCCTTTTATATATGAAATTCTATACTGTTTGACCAATCACCATTAATGAATACTTGACAACATCCAATCCTATATTGTTATCTCAAGATTAATTTGCATGTAATCAACTCTATGCTTCTGTTTCCCGCCTTTACTGAGTATGTAAATTAGATGTTCCAGTCCTTCATTTTGATTGGATGTATATTGTGTTATTGATGATAATGTGAGCAAAGTGAGTATTACTCTTCCATCTTCCTTTAATTCTCAAGACCAATAACAGGTGGCGCTGTTCTAAATTATGTAGTATCCATAAGTAAATAGAAGCATTCATAAGCACTCCAAATATTAAATCTTCGAAGAAATTTGTGAATATAACTTTCTATTCATTACAATGCTATGCAGTTATGATGGATCTTTACCTGCATAATCAAAATAATGCCACTTGAAATTATGGAATTACAATAAGTATCCTTCAACTAAATTATATCACATTTCGAAAAATACAACCAATGCCTGCTTCAGATGTTATCTCTAAAATACCAAAGTCTTGCCAAGAACAGGAAAGCATGTGGATAGAACAGCAACACTAACTGTTCACTTTCCAATCTCTTTCAAGCAAAGGCAACATCCAATCCTATCTTGTTATCTCAAGATTAATTTGCATGTAATCAACTCTATGCTTCTGTTTCCCGCCTTTGTTGGGTATGTAAATTAGATGTTCCAGTCCTTCATTTTGATTGGATGTATAATGTGTTATTGCTGATAATGTGAGCAAAGTGAGTATTACTCTTCCATTTTCCTTTAATTCACAAGACCAATAACAGGTGGCACTGTTCTAAATTATGTAGTATCCATAAGTAAATAGAAGCATTCATAAGCACTCCAAATATTAAATCTTCGAAGAAATTTGTGAATATAACTTTCTATTCATTACAATGCTATGCAGGTATGATGGATCTTTACCTGCATAATCAAAATAATGCCACTTGAAATTATGGAATTACAATAAGTATCCTTCAACTAAATTATATCGCATAAGCTGATTAAGAATGTACATCATGAATTATATGACATGTTACTTTGTGGGTTAGTCGATGGTGATTTATATAAATATCTATTAGTTGAACATCCCCTTATTCCAACAATAAGGGGTCTCCCTAAGATACATAAAGATTTGGAAAATCCACCGCTGAGACCCATAGTTTCAGGTGGAGGATGGCTCATGGAACCAGCCTCGATTTTTATTGAAAAACAGTTAAAACCAATAGTCAATGATTCTACTATTATACTAAAAGATAGTCAACAATTTTTAGAAAGTTATGGTGCACATCTTTCTACACATGCAACAGCTAATGATGAGATATTGGTTACTTTAGATGTAGTGTCTCTATTCACTACCATCCCACATGATATTGGCATGGAATATATAAGGCTTTATTTAATTGAAAAGGGGATGTCTAGAGATATGGTTATTAAGATCTTAGCCTTACTTGATTTAGTATTACACAGTAATGTATTTACTTATAATAATACATATTATTTACAAAAGAAAGGTGTAGAAATCGGTACCCCTTGCGCCAATTCCTATGCCAACTTAGTATTGGCATATTGGGAACAAACTTATGTGACAACCAATATCCTATATAACAATAACATCATATTTTATAAACGTTTTGTAGATGTGTTTTTTTATATGGGATGATACAGTTGAGAAATTGACTGAGTTTATTGAGTATATAAATGGTACTACGAATTTTCTAAGGTTTGGTTTTAAATATTCATTGAACATGATAGATTTTTTAGATGTTCAGATTACTAAAAAAGATGGTATGGTACATTCAGAGGTGTATAGGAAATCTTGCTGGTGAAACAATATCTTACATCGTACCAGCATGCACCCTCGACACATCTATGGAAATATTGTAGATAATCAGACACTAAGGATATCTCGTCTTACAACAGATGATGAGACTTTTCTTTCCAAACAGGAGATGCTAGTAGATAATTTTCTAACAAGGGGCTATGATAACAAAGAAGCAGAAAAGGTATACCAAGTCAATAGTACTGTTAGAAGAGGTAATGGTAAACCTTATTTATACAGACATCATAGAGAGGGATCTGGAACAAGAGAAAGGAATACAATTCCCAGTGTCAGTAGAATTGTTATTCCCTATAGTAATGTCAATTCGAAAATCAAAGAAGTGATTAGCAAGAATTGGGGTATTATAACTATTGATGAAAGAATTTCTGAGCTAGTGGGTGATAGGCCAAGTTTCACATACAGAAACACTAAATCTTTAAAAAAGTTGTTGTGTTATGAAAACAATACAAATGTTGTTAGTTTATCTAATAGGAAAGGGACCTTTCCCTGTAGAGGCTGTAATCAATGCAACTACGTCTGGTAAAAATATATTTGTACATCCTGACGCAGGTATTGAACACACTTTCAACTTTTATGCTGACTGTAAATCCAGGGATCTAGTGTATTTGGCAGTATGTCAACTATGCTCATGCTTCTATGTTGGTAAAACAAATAGAAGCCTTAGAGAACGTGTGAGGGAGCATATATATGCCATTAATAGGGAAGATGAACATAATGCTTTGGCCAGACACATTCTGAATACAGGGACAATGCATACCTTTAAGTTTAATGTACTGCAGTTAGTTTATAGAACGAGTAGACTAGGCAACATAAAGAATTACACAGAAGAATGCGAAAATAGATGGATCATTAAGCTACAGGGAAATAAAGGGCATGGGTTAAAAGAAAGGGCTACACTTAAGCCCTTCTTAATATCACGCCCCTATAAACATTAGTTTTTATACATACATTAGTACTGTATAGCTTTTTAGTCTTTTAAATATATGATGTATTTAGCTATTTTACTAATCTGCATAATGATTTTTATCTATTTATGTAGTAACCTTATTTATGTATTAACCTTTTTTAAGAATATATGTGACTATATTGTGATCTGTTGCTTTAATATGTTTGATAAATTAATTGTTTAGCAATCCTTATTGGCTGACTTGATTTTAAATTCATTTATAAACTACTGGTTTTGTTATGAACCACTTTGAAGTCTGAAGAAGTGTTGTTAAAACGTGAAAGTGCTAACTATACTGCAGTTGAATAAAGTGGTTTTTATCGGCCGTGGTGAGCCTCATCTGTTTCTTTGGTTCCAGAAGCATAGAGTTGATTACATGCAAATTAATCTTGAGATAACAAGATAGGATTGGATGTTGTCAAGTATTCATCAATGGTGATTGGTCAAACAGTATAGAATTTCATATATAAAAGGAAATGGAAGTCCCTAGTGTCTTATATGATCTGAGGAAGACAACAGTCGAAAGCGCTTATCGGATATCTTCAAGGGACAGTTTTGAGCTTTTTTATTTTTCATTTTATTTTCAAGTCAAAGTTTTATTTGTATTAAAGGACTACATTTTAATTGGAACACTTGTGGATTTCGTTGATTGGCCATTCTTGGGTGGATTTTCTGTCTTTTTTCTGCCAATGTATGCATATTATGGTACCCAGGACCAAAGGAAAATAAGCAGTCTTACAGAATGGCCACATGGTGTTGTTCTCTCTTCAGTTATACCTGGGAACCAGATATGCTGCTCCATACACTGTAGTATGATGTCATAGTATTCATGAGCAGAGGCTTAGTCTATACCTAACATGTTCCCTGATGGTCACTGGAAGGCTCCTTTGGCTAGGATGGTCAATGCTACACATACATTTGTGCCTACTGGAATGAGCATGCCATGACTTACCCTCACAGGTGACACAGTTACCGAGATCCCTTACTGTATTCCTGTCATTTCTGAAGTGATAAATTATTTACTGCTCTGTCAAGGATTGATATGGGAGTCACAGCTCGTGTCATCATCCTTAGTGCAGGCAGCTGTGATCTGCATCATTGCCACTACTGGTAATAATGGTGACTACCAGCACATGCTTCCCTGTGCAGGCAGCTAGGATGTGCATCATTGCCACCACTGGTACAGATTGTGGCTCCCAGCTCCTGTTTTCCTGGCGCAGGCAGCTGTGATGCACATCATTGCCAGCACTTGTATTGATGATGGCTAACCAGCACATGCTTCCCTAGGTGCAAGCAGCTGTAATGCACATCACTGCCAGCACTGGTACTGATGGTGGCTACCAGCACATGCTTCCCTGGTGCCACTGTCTACTGTTGGTGGGTACCACCTCATGCTTTCCTGGTGCAGGTAGCTGTGATGTACCAGGGAACTGATGGTGGCCACCAGCACATGCTTCCCTGGTGCAAGTAGCTTTAATGCACATTATTGCCAGCACTGGTACTGATGGTGGCTACCAGCATATGCTTCCCTGATGCAGGTAGCTGCAATGTACATCATTACCAGCACTGGTACTGATGGTGGCTACCAGCACATGCTTCAATGGTGCAGGTAGCTGTGATGAACATCATTGCCATAACTGGTACTGATGGTGGCTCACAGCTTATGCTTCCTTGGTGCAGGCAGCTGTAATGCACATCATTGCCAGCACTGGTACTGATGGTGGCTACCAGTACATGCTTCCCTGGTGCAGGCAGCTGTAATGCACATCATTGCCAGCACTGGTACTGATGGTGGCTACCAGTACATGCTGCTGAGCTACTGTTGTTGCTATATTTAACTTTACTCCAGTCATGTACTCCATAAATCACGACATTCAAACTGTGTGAGTTTGAGCATGTAACATTACAATTTTATACATTTCTTGATTGCTCTGTTAGATTAGCCTTCTGTATTTACATATTCCATAGTGTTCATCTGCATGAGATTTCTCCTTTACATGCCATTGTGTACACATTTGCAGGTGCTGCATTTTGCATAATTTTGACCATTGCACTTTCGCATAACCAGTGTCATTGGATCACCTGCATCTTGTACATGGCTGCTATCTCAGGTTACTCTGTCCCTGTTTACGTAGGACAGTCCCTATTTGGGCAGTTGTTTCCTAAGAAGAAAGCATATAAAATAATAAATGTCTTAAGGTTTTTTGACAAGAAATATTTCTTGTATTTCTGCTAACAGGTGTGTAGAAAACTTATTTTGTATCTGAAGTGCCTTAATATTATGTGAAATAACAGATACAACTCAAATTCTACAATAATGAGCAGTTTTAGCTACAAAGAAAGCTCAGTCCTTTGCAGTGACTGTGGGTACAGTTTGTCCTGATAAGAAACTTTCATTTTCATATAAAATGCCCCACTTTAGGCATCTGGAAATGTGGCAGCCCCATGCTGCCCATGCAGTTTTGCTTTGAGCATTGTACAACCCATCTATGAAACTCAGTCATTGTATTTTCCATGGCACTGTCTTGTTATACTACTATATTATGAAACAGAGTAACATTACACACTGGATTTATTATCCCTCATTAGTTTGTATCCTTGTTGTAGTAAATGAATAATTACACATACCTGTAGTGATCAAGATGCATAATTTCCTTGTTTATCTCCATCTGTCCTTCCAATTAATATGCAAAAATCACACAATATACTAATTCTAAGCAGTAAAGAATTCTGTATTTGTTACCTTGTGCTTTGATGCAGAAATGGCGCTAATAGTCTGATTAAGAACATTAATCCAAGCAATTAAATAATTTTCCTTCACTGGTAGCAGAGCTTCATTAAATATCTTTGCATTCAAATCTCACATCAATAATGATGGTTATTCAACATGTCTATTAAATATAATTTATGCATAACTTTGAAAACTACTGCTTTAAAATAGTCATATATAATTTAAGTCTTTAGAAGAAAGGATGTTGCTATGACTAGTAAACTGTCATTCTCTAGACTGCTTCCCTAGCTATGCATCTGGTTCACCGGGGTATATCTCATTCAAATAGTTTCTTATGATGCACATTCTTGTTTTCAGACATCACCTAGGTGTAAAATAAAATGTAATGAACTTAGGAAACGTACATGTACAAAATATACTAAAGGAAGCATGGGACATGTAAACAGCTGTGTACACAAGAACAAGCAATACATGTGGACAGACAGACATAAATAACCTTATATTTTCAGAAAATGACGTGAATAATATTTAAGTAATAATCTGAAGAAAAAGCTAACCATAAAATATTTTCTAAGAAGTCAAAAGTTACAGAGGAAGAAATGTAAATGGAGGAGAAGGAAATGGATGAAAAACAATTCTTGAAATGCTTCAGGTATGTTGAAGACATTATGAAACAAGATGTGTTGGTGTGGACATGGGGGTGAAGGTAATACTGGAAGGGAAAAGACAGTGTATGCATGCATGTGTGTGTGTGTGTGTGTGTGTGTGTGTGTGTGTGTGTGTGTGTGTGTGTGTGTGTGCGTATGTGTGTGTGCATGCCTGTGTGCGTGTGTGAGCGTGTGCATGTATGGGTGTGCGTGTGCGTGTATGGGTGTGTGTGTGTGTGTGTGTGTGTGTGTGTGTGTGTGTGTGTGTGTGCATGCCTGTGAGCGTGTGCATGTATGGGTGTGCGTGTATGGGTGTGCGTGTATGGGTGTGTGTGTGTGTGTGTGTGTGTGTGTGTGTGTGTGTGTGTGTGTGTGTGTGTGTGTGTGTGTGTGTGTGTGTGTGTGTGTGTGTGTGTGTGTGTGTGTGTGTGTGTGTGTGTGTGTGTGTGTGTGTGTGTATGTGTTGTGGATCCTAGGATTCAATGTCACTGCATTCAGATTTGGTTCCCTTTCTTATACCTGCCAGGTACTGAGTAGTTCCAGCTCCCCTTCAGCCCTAAACAGTACAAAGTAAGTATAAAACCATTAATGAATCTAAAAGAATAAGAGGAGAAATCATTATGATGCATGATCATTTGGTGAATCAAAATATAAAGCAAAACAAGACAGATACAAAACCAGATTTTGCCATCAACGTAGGTTAACTTCAAAAGCAAATGACCTAAAAATGGGGACCCTTCACACACTCACTGCTATTTAATAAAAGTATTTCTGCAAGATTGGGTACTTGCTAACTACTTTGCCAATGCCACAATACATTTTTTTACACTCACACTGGTCTGAATACCTGTTGTTGTAGCAGTACCACATTACATTTCTCGGAATGATCATTATTTTTTATTTATCCTTTGTTGACCAAGTTAGTCCCACTAGGCTAGTGACATCTTTTTCAGAGGAGATTCTAGGGGAATTTTGGCCAGGGCATGAGGGAAGTTCACCTACTCTTTTCAACAGGTGCCATGGGATCTTTTACATCCATCTGAGCTATTACCATCGCAAGCAGATGGGACCCTGGTTTAATGTCTTATCTGAAGAAAAACACACTCAGGAATGCAGCACCCCCTTATACTACACTGCAGTATCGACATCTATCTACGTGGTGTGGGAATAGAACCCGCACCCTTCTTCAGCAAATGCTAGTGTCTTACCTGTTGTGCTACTAACTTACTTGCAAAACCCAGCATGGTTGTAGACCTCACCATAGTACTAGCACTGCTCTCCTCAACTTCACCGATATCATCGATAACATAGGAATGATGGCAACCTGGTATCTTCACTATTCTTATATTTATCAAAAGCACTGGGCAGTGTAGCCCATCAACATTTTCTTATGTTCTTCCCTTGGCCTTACTCAGATGTCTCTCTCATGGTTCCATAGCTATTAGACTGACAGGCAGCAGTCAAAAGGAAACAAAATCTCTCTTCCTTCCTACCAGTCACTGTTGGAGTCACACAAGCGGCAGTGTTAGGCCTCCTCTTATTCAGCATGCCAGTCACCTTAATAGCATACTTCAGTATGCCGAAAACTGAACTCCATAACTACCAGCACTTCCGGGCATCACTCAAAAGTCTCTCACTGCTATTGAAGCTTGGCTAAAAGATGCAAATCGACTTTTAAAGCCTAAAAATCCCCACAACCATTCAGAATAACCACATCTAACAGCACAAAAATTAAAACCATAACCCAAACAAAATTTCTGGGTGTCAAAATTGACAATAAACTCAAGTCTGACCAACCCTCATTGCAAGCCATTAAAAAAGCACACCAGCAACTTGGCTCCCTCTGTATAATCAATCAATACCTGACAGATGATGCAAAACAAGCACTAGCTTCTATCTACCTTATTCCATCCCTACAATATGCCTCACTCAGTCTTACAAAGCTAAATACTACAGGTAAATCGAAACCGTCTGCCTATTGCAATAAAGTGGCCAAATTTCCTGCCATCTGTATGTATAGGACTTATTTTATCATTGCAAAGACTTGAAACAATTAAAGTGGCTTGAGCTACCCAACTATTTAACATACTCATAACTTATTAATGCACATAATCTTATACATGCACTAGAAAAATGTCTTGCACTAAAAATACCGTACAGCACTACTGTCAGGTACAGCTGTTTGCTCAACCAGTAAGTTCTTACTAATCACAACAAGTGTGTCCTCATTATTTATCTAAACTCTGGGACACCATCCCAACATACCTAAAACAGACCATGAAACTTTCCACCCTCAACCCCTTATTAATAAAACAATACCTAAACCACACATGGTCGTGTGTATGCTCCTCACCTGGTAACTCCATTTTCCTTTGTCAATTCATTCTCCCCATCCCTTTATAATGTCTGTCCCCTTCTACACAACAAATCCTTCTATCTGCCACTCCTCCTTAATTACCTTCCTATCTGAATCCCCACTTCATGTTTCAGTTTCTTTCTAACCTTCCCATTTTATTCATCACCTCTCCGCACCTCTCTCTTATGACCAGGGTCTATGTCTGTATGTACCCTAGAATTCTTACTCCCACTATCCTTGACTCATCAGCTGTTCAGTGTTTCTCTGTTTGTGGCTTTTGCTATTATCCACCTACTGATTAATGTTTCACACTCCTTACTTCAATGTTATTTATTCCTAACATCTATTCTGAGCACTCCTTACCCATGTTTTATAACTCACATATAATGCCTGCTTGTCACGTATATTCCAGAAGAACTGTTTGCATACTAAATGTTTTATATTTGGAATTTAACATCATGTATACTGTCAACACATAAGAAATAACTGCTTTATTTTTGTGTAGTGTCATTACAGAACAATTACCTGTTTGTATCTTGATGTCTAAAGAACTATACTTTTAAAGAACAATGTTTTGTCATGAGCATCTTAAATGTATCACCTGGAACTTTTCTCAACTCACTGGACTGTTCTGAAAATGTTCTTTGTCCAGTTGGGCTCTACTGGTCAGTAAACACAAACAAATAAATAAACTAATTAATAAAATATGCATATGTAAAGTAGGCAGAACTTTTGATAACCAGCCCTTAAAGTTTCACATAAACCCACAGCACTTCAAATGCAAGCAATTTTCCTCGGGCCACCTTACAATCTGCCAAAGGAAGGTACTAATACATCTCAACTGTCCTGATTTTTACAGAATGTCCAGATTTTTATCTCATATTTTTGGTGTGTTCCACCTAAAAGTTATGGTTTTCTGGCAAATCACTGAGGATTGACGTCACTAAGTAATGACATACATCTGAATTTTCAGACTCATATCCTTCAGTAAAATGCATGCTAACCCATATCCTGTTATTCTAGTAATTTTTTTACGTTTATAAGAGCAATATTTAATATCTGTCCCTATCTTGGGGCTTTTGTCCCCACATTGTTTTAGGCTTTGTCCAAATTTCTTGTGCCAAGAGGTTGAGAGGTGTGGTGCTAAACGTTCCCTTATGGCCACCTGCTCTGTGGGAGGCCAGACTGGTAAGTCCAGTAAGTCCCCCCCTTGCCACATTACTTTGGTCACTCTAACCTTTCATGCTTTTCATTTCCCCTTAACTGACTGTGACAGCCTAGCCTATGCTACCTAGCAAACCCATTGGAGAAAAAAACCTGAACAGCCCAGTGGGGAAAAAACAGGAATTTCAACCCCTAGTACAGTCAACATGAAGAGTCAATGGGCACCCTACCTACTCCCTGGTCTGCCCTTGATGTAACTCTTGAAACATCGCCCTTGCTTTTATGAGGCAGATGGTTGGGTTGGGAACAGCTGTTCAGTGAAATCAGTGATGAGAAAGCTGAACCCCTCTAGCACTGGCCTTTTACCATTTCTCACTGGATGGCCCTTCCCATTCTAACCGTTCTAATATATTCTGACCTTAGCTGATGTCACTTCCACCCTCCCCACTCCTTTTGCACCTGATGTCCAAGCTGACCCATCTTCAGAGAAGTGGCTCATTGCTACAACAAACCTGCAAGCTATTATTGTCTGAGATTGGGTACAGCTTTCCTTTCTCATTACCTTATCAATAAAAAAAACATTTTTTGTATATCTACACTACTCTGATTATTTGGTGTTGTAGCAGCGCAATATTACATTTCCTAGAATGATCATCAGATACACTTCATTAGCAAAGACAGCACCATTCTTGTTACATATGAACATGCTGTTCAGTTGCAGTAAGTATTAAATAGACACAGACTCTTTGGATGGATATAAGGCTACAGCTCTGCATTTATTGCCAAATTACCATACCTGATTGAAGCCAATTATTTTGGGAGATTTGTTCAAGGAGGCCATTTCAAACATATGTATATATACATATATATGTATATATATATATATATATATATATATATATATATATATATATATATATATATATATATATATATATATATATATATATATACATATATATATATATAAAATGTATATGTTTGTAGGTGTGTGTGTATGGGTTCCATTCCTCAGATGTTCAGCATTTCAAAAGTTATGATTGTTGGTTTAAGAGACTGAAGTCTCTTAATTTCAAATATTGCTTGCATTTCTTTGTACGAGGTCACAATCAATTAGGAAGTGGAAATTTGCCCTTTACCTGCTGTTGTGTGATCTCACAGTTGCTATGTATATATATATATATATATATATATATATATATCTATCTATATATATATATATATATATATATATATATATATATATATATATATATATATATATATATATATATATATATATATATATATATCTATATATATATATATATATATATATATATATATATATATCCATATATGGGTTATTCACTGAAAGCACAATTCACTGAAACACATTTGACTGTGCACAATTCACTGAAAGCTCAATTCACTGAAAACACAATTCACTGAAACACATTTCACTGAAAGTTATATATGGCCTTTTCCCCACTGTTGTGTGACCCTGGAGTCAGTATATATAGTAAGGGGGGGTGTTTTGGGCACTGCCCCCAACATCGGGGGTGAGGGGGGCATAGCCCCCACCTATTTTAAATATTTTGAACTATATACATGGATACTTGCAATTCCAATAAATTACTCTTTTCTGAAGTTAATATATATCCAAAATATGTGGTGGGCTACACCCCCCCTTTACTATATATACTAACTCCAGGGTCGCACAACAGTGGGGAAAAGGCCATATATAACTTTCAGTGAAATGTGTTTCAGTGAATTGAGTTTTCAGTGAATTGAACTTTCAGTGATTTGTGCACAGTCATTTGACTTTCAGTGAAATGTGCTTTCAGTGAATAGTCCTAGACCCATATATATATATATATATATATATATATATATATATATATATATATATATATGGTTTACATATGTTTGTGCGAACAACATTCTGTCTGCTGCAATGTGCCGAAAAACAGAATGTTGACCGCACAAACATTTGTGAACCAGATAGTCAACTCCACTTATGCGAATGCACTAATTCATTCGCATAAGTGTAAGTCGACTATCTGCATGGAGATCACGGTACAGTGGGGAGTGGAAAGTCATCCACATCCCCACTGTAGTGCGATCTCGGAGTTAGAATATATAAGTAGGGGGGGTGTGGGGGGGCACAGCCTCCCTCATGGGGGGGGTGCAGGGGGGTTGCCCCCCTGCAAAAATGTGATTTGTTGTATAGGAGTGTGATGTACATCAGCTCCTATATGGCTATCATGTGGTGGTTTTGACAACAATGTTGTGTCAAATGCATCGAGCATTTGGTTTAACATTGTCACCGGTAGTTTTGTTTACTTTCAGTATTACTATTAGTTTATTTGAACGGAAAATGTTTTTCTGTTCGAACAAACAATAGTAAACCTATATATATATATATATATATATATATATATATATATATATATATATATATATATATATATGTGTGTTGCAGGGCATGGGTTTTTGCAGGGGGGCTTGCATTTTTTGTTTGCTTTTCATTTGTTTGGGTTTTGATCAATGTTTAATTTTAGGGAACTTGTGTATTCAAGGAAAGAACATATCTATGTCTATACACGTCTACATCTATCTCATCTATCTGTCTATCTATCTGTCTAACCATCTCTCTTTCTATATATGTATATATATCCCTCCATCCATCCATCCATCCATCCATCCATCCATCCATCCATCCATCCACAACCCACGTTTCCAAGTTTTGCATGCATGCGCTTACACACACACACACACACACAGACACACACACACAAATATGTATCTCCCATTCACTACACAGTAGGCAACACTATTGCAATCTTAATCGTCACATAAAGCCATAGAGCTTCAAATACAAGCAATTTTCTTGAGCCACCTTACAATCTGCCAGAGGAAGGTGGTGCTATGTTGTACAGTCACCTGGCAACCTCATGTGAAGTCACCTGCTCTATGGGAGACTGGTAAGTTATGTGAAGTCACCTCACATACTTTTGACCCTCCATTGTCTTTCTTGCCTTTCACCACATATGGATGGAGACAAAATCTCCTCATTTCCTCCAAACATATCTTCTACTACAGGAGTCCCAAACTCAGCTTTGCTAACTCCACCTGCACTTTTAAATAAAAACATTAATGTCTTTCTCTGGTTCACCTTTCTCATCACATATGCCACTGAACCACAGGTGCCAGTATGACTCTGTCATAGTCCATGTGCGTATTAATGATCTTAGGCGCACATCCCTTGACTATATGAAAAGTGACATGATCGAGCTTGCTGATTATGCGTCTCAGGCAGGTACGAGCCTAGCATTGAGCAGCAGTATGGTACCTTCTCCAAGAATGATGCCACATTACCAATAGAAAATGATTGATTTTAACAACTAGCTTAGCTTCTGATGTTAATCCACGTTGGTACATTTGTTGATGGAGGATTGACAGACCAAGCTAATTTGTCAAAGATGGTCTAGACCTATCCACTCTAGGCTTTCAGATATTGGCAAAGAACTTTTACACCCCTGTAGTGCCTTTTTTAGGCAATGACAAACTGATAAATCCCCGACTTAACTGAAGCTATGAAGGAATATCTGAAGGTGGTACTGTTCGACTTAACAAGAAATTCCACTCACTGCAAGTTTTCCTCTCCCTGGAGAGTGTAGACATCTGTGTAGTAACACAGACATGATTTGAACTCACGGAGAGCACCCCCCAGCAATGCAAGGTTATAAAGGCTTTCACACCTTTAGACCAGCTACTACACAGGAGGGAACTAAAGGTGTAGGGAGTTTCAGTTTATATTAAAAGCAGCCTCACGTCCAGACTAGTTAAAGTGTAAGACCCACTGGAACTCATACATGTGCAACTCACCATAAACAGGGTCTCGTGCCATATCCTTGCAACCATACCTCTCAACTGTACAGATTTTTGCAAATGTCCAGATTTTTGCCTCATATTTTTGGTCTGTTTCTCAGAAAATTGTGTTATTTTGGCAAATCACTGGTAAATTATTGAGGGTTGAAGTCAGAAAAATAATGACAGACATCTGAGTTTCAGACTTCATACCCTTCAGAAAATGTATGCTAATGCAAAACCTGTTATTCTATTAACTTTCTAAATTTGTAAGAGCAATATTAACAATGTGTGCCTATTTTTGGTCCTTTTTCCCCATTATTTATGGCTTTGTCCAGATTTCTTGTTCTAAGAGGTTGAGAGATATGCTTGCAACCTATAGGTCCCCCTCCATGTCCTAGGAAACCCATACTACCTATCTCAATATACTACAGTCCCTCACCATTCAACCCAATACAATATTCATGGGGGATCTCATCTGTCCCTCCATAGATTGGGACTCCTACATCACTTACTAATGCAGAAGCCCATCAATTCCTAAACTTTGTTAATACAACCATCCTGGAACAGCTGTCCCATTCTCCTACCAGGGATACAAACATCCTTGACCTTGTACTCATGAACATGGGGGGGGGCTGATGTTCCTCACCCAACGTAATGTCTTTGCTCATCAGACCTGACTATAAGGCAGTATTGCTTGAAATGAAAATTAAATACTGGGATCCAGAGAAACCGAAAAATATTTAGGAACTATTCCAAGGCTAACCTTTCTCTACTAAGTGACATCTTGGGTAAATTTCAAGCACCACCAAACCCAGTGAAAACCATAGTATCTGCTGAGCTATTTACTAAATCTCTTTACAGCTATATTGATAGCTGTATAGAGCAGGCTGTATCCACTTGTATTAAGAATAAGACTGGTAGAATCACAGTATCAAATGGTTATACAAGAAAGGAAAAAAAAATCTTGGCCAAGCACAGGAGGAACAAAGTCATACATACTAAAAGCCTCCCTGACCAATCTAAACAGGCAGCTAAGAGAGAGAATTAGTACTTCACAGGCTGAATTTGAAGAAACCACTGATCTGGGTAACTCAGGCCATATATGAGAACATGTAAAGAATCATCATGGGCATGATAAATGAGGACATAGGTAACATGCAAAAGTTGGAACCATCACAGTTCAGTTTTGCTAAAGGATGGTCATGCCTATTAAATCTGGTGGACTTTTTTGAGAGAGTCACCAAAGCACTAATGAAGGCAAGACTGTGCACACAGCTTACTTCAACCTGGCACAGCTTTTGGTAGAATACTCTATTCACACATTATAGACAAGCTTGCTAATTTAGGCAGAAACCCTTTTATCACCAACTGGATAGCCAACTGGCTCACTGATAGGATCCAGGAGGTCAAATAGGTGAGCCTACTTTCACCAAAAGACCAGTCTCTAGTGCAGTTCCCCAAGAGATCAGTACTGGACCTGCTCCTGTTTAGCATCTATTTCTCTGAAATGGAAGCAAATGCTTCTATGTTTGCAGATGATTGCAAGCTGGGGGTTATCATTTACTCTCCTGCAGACACTAGCATTCTTCAAGAAGGCCTATTTCTGACTAACAAATGATGCCAAAGCCATGGTCTTAAACTCAATGATAAGAAATGTATAATTGTATGCTTTGAGAAGTCAACCATCTCGCTAATTACCATATTGCTAATACATTCCTAAGAGTCAACCCAGTGGTCAGGGATCTGGGTACGCTTGTAAACAGTAGCCTTACCTATGACCACCACATGGCCACAGTAGTCAGGAAATCCTTTTATGTTGTGCAGCTTCAACCAGCACAAAGGATGAGACCATGATAAAGCCAAGTCCATTAAAAGGTAGTAACTATAATCCACAATTACACCGAAGAAGGACTGAGTTTCCAAAAGCTTTGCATTTTAATAAATATTCAACGTTGCTAAGTTGTTGTGCAGCTTATAAGTAAGAGCTTGGCATCTAGGTCCAAATAGGTCATTATCCCACTGTACGCCACCCTTATCAGTCCAGTCATAGATTACAATACTCCCTTTGGTGTGTACCTAACCAGGCATATGCAGCAACTAGAATGACCTCAGAGGTTCCTTACAAAAAGAATACAAAGTGTAACAAACCTGCCTTAAAGACCTTTCTTCTACTCAGTCCCCTATAGATTGCTGAGGGGTGATTGATGCCTGGCTTATAAGGCATCATCATACCCCACACTTATGATTCTCCTGCATATTCATAAGTCAAACAGTAGCAGAAATACAAGGTCCAGGGACAAGAATTTATTCTTTGACTTAAAGTGCAAATGCTGTTGAGACAGATATGTGTCCCAGAGACTGTCCCTCCTGTGGAACAGGCTTCCCATCCATATGAAACTGAATTTGTCTATTACTTACTTTAAGCACAACCTGGATCAGTGGATGGGGAATAGGCAATTCACACCAGGCCTGGCACCCATGTCTGTTATAGAAGGAGGTAGCTTATAAATGTCTGGCCCGCAACAGGTACAAGAGATCATTATTCTTTCTGGAAAACTTGGCTAGTCTTAGAAAGGGCCCCTAGGTCATTAGCCTAGTAACAATTTATGAATCTATGAATAGATGAACCCCATCCCTTTCATACCTATTTGGCCACTGGATTCAAATGACCAGGTGAGCTATATAAACACTTCCCATGCCTACCAATAGTTTGCCCATGGTGTTATTCGTTCTGTTCTTCAACTGAGAGACTTACTCATTTGCCACCATCCTAATTCACCCAGATGACCCATAAGTGGTCTGGCACTTGGTCTTAAATTGGAGTTGTATTTGGGGCCAGACTGCTGAAACAGGTATGCAGTAAACATGAAATAGAACCTGTCAGTGAGTTCTCTAAACCTGGTATGTGCTGCAGTTTGGTAGACACACTCACCATTAAGTATCTAAGAGTGAAGTGTCCTATAAACCTGCCCAGAACCCTTTTTACATCTAGCTGGTCATAGACAGTGTGAACTAAACTATTGTAAAGCCAACCCCCCTAGTTTTGCCTGTTTTTTTCTTCAGTAACAATCCTGTGGGTGACACCCAAAAATCTCATTTCAGAGGCTATAAAAATGGGCCTGCTAGCCTTCATGTTTTACTTCTTTGTCCAATTTTTCTCAGGCTTTCTCTTGTTGTCCCCTGGTTGATTTCAGATTTTTAGTTCTCTGCTTGTTTTATCTTTCCCATCACTGGAATCCTAAAACCCTTAGTGAATTTCTCATGTAACATAAAAGCTGCCTCCCTACTCAGGTAACCTAATAGTTAACCACTTAAAATAAATTACAATGGCCCATTTTACTAGCTTTGGGAGTAAATGCTGCATTATCCCTGTATATCTGGGGTGTCTGTGGATGCATGACTTTGCTGAGTGATTGTGCTTCCCACATGCCAAGCAAAATTTGTAGGGAAAGGGGTTTAAGCATTGGTTGAAGTTGTAAAAGAAGCACTTGCCAGCTCCTCCTTCACTTTTCCATGACTGTCCCTCGAAGTCCTCAGCATTCCATACCCCTGCTCCCTTTCTAAATGTACTTCCAATCTGTTTAGCTGGGAACCCACAATCTGTTATATTGCTTCCTCCTGTCTCTAGCCAGCAAGCTAAGCCCAGGTCCATCCGAAACCATGGCCTTTCAGGATGTAGAACCAAAAGAAATTCCTCACAAGAGGTGATTGAATTTATTGAATACATAAATGCAACCACAGGATTTTTGAGATTCACTTACAGGGTGCACAGGCATGAAATGGATTTTTTGAACATATTATTGAGCAAAGATGTTAATACTGGCGAACTGTCCTCAAACATTTTTGGAAAGAAGACATACGTAAATACACTTCTCCACTTTGGTAGTTGTCACCCTTACCACCAGTGGAAAAGCATAGCAAAAGGACAAATGGTTAGACATTCGAGGCTGGTGAGTGATGAGAGGAAATTTAATGAAGCAATGGCAACCCTAATTGGGATGTTTAAGGAAAGGGGGTACCCTATTCATTTGTTATTATCAACATGAAAGGAGGTGACAAAAATAGGGCCACTAGGTTTGTTCCCATTTTAAAATGGGCAAAAGTGGAGGCAATACCACACAAGAAGGAAAACTTGGTCATGATGTTATGGTAATACAATACAACCAAGGTGCAACACTATTAAGGACAAAAATGTGTTCATTATGAGAAGAAATTTTTGACAATGACTTAAAAGAAAAACTAGGTTTGTTTGTGTCTTTCGGCTTTTTCCCGGTTAGGGGTCGCCACAGCGGAACTCCGGTCCGCTAATGATTGGCAGTTGATTTTTATGTACCGGCTTGCCAGGCCTGACGCACAACCTTCAACGTAGGTATGCCCATTCATGCATGTCTCCACGCAGCAGATGCTCTAGCTGAGAATCAAACTGGACAGCGTCTTACTGTGAGGCAACAACACTTCTGCAGCACCACCAACTAGGTAAGGGACCAAAATAGTATACAGTAAAGGAACAAATATAAAAGAAATGTTGGTGAAAAATAAAGAAAGAGCAAGTGCAGCATACAGATAAAAAATGTACAAATGTGGTGCAAGCAGATCATGTAGGTTTATTAATGATGGTCCCTATGTGGAAATTATAACATCTGACAGAAATTTACAATGCCCTGGTGTATGTAACTGTAACACAAAATTTGTGGTTTATGTGGCTACGTGTGTCTCATGCCCAGCCTTTTATGTGGGCAAGACCACAAGACATTTGAGAAAGAGGACAGCAGAGCATAACAGGGACATTAAGAAACAAAAGCTGAGTAATGCCCTGTATATGGACAGTAATGAATGCATTAACTTCAAAAAGTTTATATTTTTTGTGTTGAATAGAGTATTCATTGAAGGAAGGGATGGTGACCCTGATTTAAATTTACAAATAAAAGAAACAGAATGGCAATTACGCTTGAATGCCAATAATAAACCGGAGCTTAATGACAACATCTCAATAGCATGTATTTTGAAATGTAGAGCAAAAAATATTTAAAATATATATTGTTACCATCATAATTGCTGGAATTAATGGACATGCTGCACCTCAGAAAATCCAAATCCCATCGAGCTACACGCTCGAGAGACTTGAACCTCAGCACTGAAATAAATAGGACATGCTGGAGGGACAGATTCATAACCCAGACGCTCCCTTCACTCTGGAATAAAATCCCAGTCCAGGTTAGGCAGAGTCCCTCATTGACTCTCTTCAAGAGGAATCTTGATGAGTGGATGGGAGATCGTAGGTTTACCCCGGGTATCACTTCTGTGTCACTGTTAGACAGAGGCACAGTATACTAACCTCGAAAAAGGGCATAGCAAAATTAATTTAAAATGGGTGACGAAAGCCAAACACACTCTGGCTAGGCTTATAAATGCCCTAGGGCAGATAGCCTAGTATGAACCTATGAACCTATGAACCTATTTGTATCCTGGCTGATAAGTTCCCAAATGTTTTATGTCTTTTAAGAAAAGTTTTATATATTATGTTATGTGGAATGTTTTAACATTTTTTTTTTTTAAAGAAAATTGTTTTCAAAGCAGAACAGACAGGAAATGATGTGTGTACTTAGTCAGCATATAGGAAGTCATTTTAGTGTTTGAATTTAACTCTGATGATGCCTCAGCATACTGGGCGAAAGCGCTAAGTCTGTTTTAACTGTATTTAATAAAACTACAGTAGTTTCGAAGTTGGTGCAGTGGTTTTACTTTCTGAGTTATTAGTGGCCTTTCAGGATTTGCCTACCTTACCCTCCTATAGTGCTCTTCATTTTAATGTAAATATTTCTAGACTCCTTGCTGAAAGTAGATGGTAGGGATCCTACTGAAATGTATCCACATACCCACAGCCATCCTGCGGCTCCTTTCTTCTAGAATTTTTGCATATAGAAAAATTTCAGTCACCCAGTTCTCCCAAGTCCATCTAACCATAACCTTCCTCCATTTCTTGTCTGCCATGTTCCCAGCATTCCTGTCCTTCTCCTTCTGCTTGTCTTCTTCTTTATTCAGTAATGAAAATATGTCCGAATACTCACCACTAGCTACTTGTAGTTTCACCTTCTCTCTTAAAAAGGAAACCTAAAGGATGATTACTTGTGACTACCTCTTGATACATCAGCCCACCCATGGTCTGGGAATTCCTATCCTCTGCTAGTGTAAATCCCTTTTGCTACTCCACACTCCCTTTCAGTTGAGCTACCAATGTCCTGATCTGGTCTAAAATTGCCACACCTGAGGATGGCACCGTTGATCCCCTCCATTGGACACACTAGTAACTTCTGCCTGCCTTACAGACTCTTTGCCTATATTACCTTTTTCTGATAAAACCCTGTTCTCTTCCCCAATCTGCTCTTTTCTTGGCTCTCTTTTCTCCTCTCCTGTCAACCCACAGTCATTTATCTAATGTTTACCTGCTCATTGACACAGGTTAGCTTTAAAAGTTCATAACTTAAAGACGGGAATCCTTTGCATTCACACTGCTGAACTATTCGGGTAAAACATTTCTCCCCAAGTTAATATGAGAAAAATAAAACTGAAGCATCTGCTGTGTAAGTGAATAATGGAAGAGAACCATTTATGGGAAGTACAGTTGCATTCACGTATGTATTATGGTATATGCATTTACATCTTACTATATGTAATATCTTTTTTTATTTATTTATCATTTTGTTGACCGGGAAAGTCTGACTAGGTTCCACAGAGCCTGTTTTCAGCAGAGGCCCGGGGAGAAATGCTCCAGATGCATGTCTTTGGAATGTGGGAGGAAACCGGAGTACCCGGAGGAAACCCACGCGAACACAGGGAGAACATGCAAACTCCACACAGAAGGCACCCCAGCCAAGAATCGAACCGGAGAACCTCTTGCTGTGAGGTGACAATGTTAACCACTGCACCACTGTGCCGCCCACATGTATTTGAATTACAGTGTATGCAATCATCCATTTTTCATTGTTTGATGACATTTTTCTTATGCACAGGAATAAAAACCCACATAACATTGCATTTTTGATAAGGCAGAAATTCTTCAAATTTTTTGTCTGCATAATACTTTCGAAACCTGTTATGTTTCTTGGCTGTGATTTCATTCACTGAAAGATACTCAGAATCAGTCAAATGTCCAGACTGCAAGAATAATTTGATGACATGATGCAGACATATGGAACAGGAAACACTCATTCCCATAAATAAGTTAGAAATGAAAATGTTAAAATAAACGGTCACGGTGGGAGAGTTTGTACTCCTACACTTCCTCCAAGAATGCTGTACCTTTTACATTTTTCACTCTGAATGTGATCATGCCATTTTTGGAGGAAGAAAAAATCTAGAATGGCTTAATTCAGATCTGGTACAGTTTCCTTTCTGTCACTGCTGCTGATAACACAGCTGATATGTTAAGGGACATGTTGCCATTTGGTCAGTTGCCAATTCTTGCACATGTTTCTTCATGGGGGGGACCTGCAAATCATCATCATCATCATACACTATCCCTGACACTTTAAGCCAATTGGCTGCAGCCCCTCTGATTCTAGCTCTGACCATTTCATTTAGACTTCCCTTTTTCTCAACTACCCCTCCCAAATATTTGAAGCTGTTAACCTGTTCATCTATCTTATCTTTTATCACAGTTCTCAGCTTCTTATGATTTACCACATTTGCTGCCATTACAACTGTCTTATCTGTACTCCGTTTCATCTAAAGCTCTTACTCAAGAGTCTGCCTGTAGTATCACATCATCTACATACAGCAACTTTGCTGAGCTGTCCCCTCTGACCGTATTGCTAATGCAGTCTATCACCAGTATGAACAGCAGCGGGTTCAGAGCTGAACCCTGATGCACACCCACTCCCGCTGGGAACCCCACCGTGAGACAGAACCCTATTTATACTTGACTCATTGGTTCCTTGTACATAGCCTGCACCAATTCTACCAATGTCTCTGGGACTTTGAACCATTGCAGGACTACCCAAATCAGCTTTCTTGGGACATTGTCATATGCTTTCTCCAAGACTAGGAATGCTCTTTCTAGCTTCTACTCAACTACCTGTCACACTGCAAACATTGGGTCAGTTGTGCTGAATCCTGATCTGAATCCAAACTGCTCATCTCCCATCCTACTTTCTACTGCTCTTTGTATTCATTTAGCAATCACCCTCTCCGGAACTTTCATGCAATGTGACAGGAGTTTGATGCCTCTATACTGAGCACAGCTGTGAATGTCCACTTTGTTCTTGTACAATGGCACTAGTATGCTTATTCTCCCTTCATCTGGGATACGCCTTTATCTCCATACTGCTACTAGCACCTTCAGGAACTATTTCTCCCATACCTCACCCAGCATCTTGATCATATCTGTTGTAACCTCATCTGAGCCTACTGCCTTCCCCGAATTCATTTTTCTTAGTGCTGTTCTTACTTCTTTTAGGGTTGGTAAGCTCCTCCTCTTATTTTATCATAGGCTGTGTCTGGAGCACTACAGCTTCTGTGGGGTTTTATTTATTCATAAGCTGCTTGAAGTACTCCTTCCATCAGCCTTTGATGTCCTATGCACTGATGAGCAGGTTGTTGTTGGCATCCCTCATGAAGGGTGTCTGACTGTCTTCTTTATCTTTCTATCTCTGCCTTGTAACCTGATACAGTTTCTTTGTGCATCTACTGAGTCACTTTCCAGAAATTGGTGGAGTGCCTCAGATGCCTTTTTCTTTGCTATTGCAACTCCACTCTTAGCCTCTTTGTTAGCCTTCCAATATTCCTTTACTGCCTTGTCCATCCTTTCTATCTCCCACTTTTTCCTGCTCTCCACCCCTTTCTTTTGATGACTTCCTGGACATCTGCATTCCATCACCACTTTCCTTATGTACCTTATTTTCATACCTAGCTCGGTCACATATCTGTTCTGTAGTCCTCACACATGCTGTTTTGAGGCGTTGCCATTCTTCTTCATCTCCTCCTATTTCCTCTTCTTTCTGAGGTGCTAGAGCCCTGAGAAATTCCTTGAACTCCTGTGTTTTCTTTCCAGTCAACTTCCAGGTCTTTGGCCTAGTCTCTTTTGACCTTAGAACCTTCTCTGACCACTGTTTATAGCTGAGTGTGGCAACTAGTGGTTTATACTGTGAGACAACTATTTCACTGAGGATGACTTTGTAATCTCTGATTCCACCCCAGTGCCCTTTCCTTACTTTGAGGAAATCTACCTGAGTTACATGTTGGCCACTCTTGTACGTGATTTTGTGACTGTCTGTCCAGATGATGGCTACCATTAAGACATTTGCCAGACAGAGGTCTAGAGTGGCCTTTCCTTGTTTATTCCTGTTGACTCACTGATGAGGACCATTGCAGTTCTTGTATACTGTTCTGACTGAACAGATGTGTTAGTTCAGGTCACCCATTATCTACACCAATTCCTATTCTACTGCTTTATCTAGTGTCTTCTGCAACTGTTGTCTGAAGGCACCCTTTTCAAGATGATCACATCCCTGCTGTGGGTACAGGCTGAGGTTAACAATAGTGCCCTGTTCTTACGCTGGAGTCAGATTGCCATGAGTCTGTCACTAATTCTGACAACATCCCTCACTGTCTTCTGAAGCCTGTCCCTCACTACAATTCCTACACCACTTCCAGTCTGTCCTCCTTTGATTAGTAGACTGTGGATCCCAAACCAAGTGGCTTAATAAAATGGATGGTGCAGCGGTAGTGCTGTTGCCTCACAACAAGAGGTTCTCCAGTTCGACTCTCAGTTATGGTGCCTTCTGTGTGGAGTCTGCATGTCCTCCCTGCATTTGTGTGGGTTTCCTCCAGGTGCTCTGATTTCCTCCCATGTTACAAAGGCATGCATCTGGAGATTTTCTCCCTGGGCCTGCTCTGAAAATTGACTTTGTTCCAAGTCGGACTTTACTAGCAAACAAATGTTAAATAAAAAAAAAAAAAATATATATATATATATATATATATATATATATATCTGTGTGTGTATATAAAATAGATGGATATAAACAGAGAACCAAATTTAGTTTAATATGTTTAAGGCAGACATATATTGTTTGACACATCTGGTTGACAGGTGTGCAAAACTGCACAATCCCCAAGGTTAGGGAATATACCCTTTCCTTGATACTGTGCAATCTCGGAGCTAAAATAATAATTTAATTTAATAAGGGAGTGGGGGCATAACCCCCCAGAGTAGGAGTGCATGGGGTCTTTCTTCCTGCAAAAACATTTTTTTTTGTTTTACTTTTGCATGCACTTAGGTTATTGCTCAGTACATGCATAGTAAAGTGTTGTTTGCTTTGTCTGTTTTTTTGTAGATGTTTGAGTCCATTGATTTAATTTGATAGACCTAAATATGTGTATATATATATATATATATATATATATATATATATATATATATATATATATATATATATATATATATATTATATACACAAACATATATATGAGTATCGTTTCATCAAAATACTAATTTCATTGAATAAAAATCACTGACATAAATGATTGAAAACATAATTCATTCAAAACATAAATCCCTGAGTCATGTTTCATAGAAAATTTCATGTGCATCAAATATATCTCCCAAAGCTTTTTTTGTGCAGGGTGCAAGACCCCCCCGCCCATGTCCCCCACATCCCTTACTTAAATATATTAACTCCATAGTCACACAGCTATGAAGAAACATGAAAACCTCTTACTTAACGAATCACTTCTGGTGCAAAAACACAGACTGTTAGAAATGAAGGTACAACATGACAGTGGCATTAGCAAAGTAGCTTGTAATTCCCTGGATCTTAAGGTCAAAAACCACACCAACACTGATTTTCTGTACCTTTTGTGATTCGGTCAAATATGCTTTCAGTAAAACATGTATTCAAACAATTTTTTTCAATGATTTGTGATTCAATAAAATGAAATATACAGTGGATATAAAAAGTGTACATACCCCTGTTAAAATGCCAGGTTTTTGTGATATAAAAAATGAGACTACAATATATAATTTCAAAACTTTTCCCACTTTTAATTTGACCTATAACCTGTACAATTCAATTGAAAAACAAACATATCTGTTAAGGGAAAAGATATATAAAAAATAAAAAAATGTACAATAAGCTGGTTGCATAAGTGTGCATACCCTTAAACTAATACTTTATTGAAGCACCTTTTGATTTAATTACAGCTTTCAGTCTTCTTGGGTACACACCTGCCATCGATTAAAGAGAGACAGTTTAACCCCAAATTAAGTTCAGCTGTCCTAGTAGGATTTACTCAGTTGCCTGCTACAGCAAAAGCCATGGTTGGCAGACAGCTTACAAAGCATCAAAGAGATCTCTTCGTTGAAAGGTATCAGTCAGAAGGGTACAAAAAAATTTCCACAGCATTGGATATACCATGGAACACAGTGAAGACAGTCATCAAAAAGTGGAGAAAATATGGGACAACAGTGAAGTTGCAAAGAACTGTACGTCCCTCCAAAATTGATGAAAAGACAAGACGAAAACTGGTCAGGGAGGCTGTAAAGAGACCTACAGCAACACTGAAGCAACTGCAGGAATTTCTGGCAAGTACTGGTTGTATACTATGTGACAACAATCTCCCGTATTCTCCATATGTCTGGACGATGGGTAGGATTGCAAGACAGAAAGCTTTTTCTTACACAGAAAAACATCCAGGCCCGGATAAAATTTGCAAAACAATACATCAAGTCTCTCAAAATCATGTGGGAAAATGTGTTATGCTCTGATGAAACTGAGGTTGAACTTTTTGGCCACAATTCCAAAAGGTAATTTTGACACAAAAACAACACTTCGCATCTCCAAAAGAACACCATCACCGCAGTGAAGCATGGTGGTGACAGTATCATGCTTTGGGGTTGCTTTTCTTCAGCTGAACTGGGGCTTTAGTCAAGGTGGAGTGAATTACGAACAGTTCCAGATACCAGTCACTTTTGGCCCAAAACCTTCAGGCATCTGCTAGAAAGTTGAAGATGAAGAGGAATTTCACCTTTGAACATGAGAATGACCTCAAACATACATCCAGATCAATAAATGAATGGCTTCACCAGAAGAAAATTAAAGTTTTGGAATGGCCCAGCCAGAGCCCAGACCAAAATCCAATAGAAAATTTGTGGGGTGACCTGAAGAGGGCTGTACACAAGAGATGCCCTTACAATCTGACAGATTTGGAGTGCTTCTGCAAGAAAGAGTGGGCAAATATTGCCAAGTCAAGATGTGCCATGCTGATAGACTCCTACCCAAGAAGACTGAATGCTGTAATTAAATCAAAAGGTGCTTCAACAAAGTATTAATTTAAGGGTGTGCACACTTGTGCAACCAGCTTATTGTACGTTTTTTTTTATTTTTTATATTTTTCCCCTAACAGATTTGTTTGCTTTTCAATTAAATTGTACAGGCCATAGGTCACATTAAAGGTGGGAAAAGTTTTGGTGGTCTCATTTTTTTATGTCACAAAAACCTGTGTTTAACAAGGGTGTGTACACATTTTATACCCACTGTACCTGTAAATATATATATATATATATATATATATATATATATATATATATATATACTTAAATGTACCCTGGAAGTTATTTGTGAATACTATTAATTTAATATTTGCTGAGATGACCTAAGATTCTCATTTTAAAAGAAAATGCAAAAATAGTATCAACTCTCACTTTGTTTTTTTCCTGAGGTTATGTCTTTGCAACATCTGTTTGTATTTTTACAAGTGACGTAATGCTAACATAAGTTCAGGAGACAGTCTGTTCCATCCGGGTTGACCTTAGCAAGTGGGCGGCCCAATCTGATTCATTTTGGTGTAGCCCCTCAGCTGATGTTCCTCAGCTTCCACTCCAAACCTCTTACTATACTGGCTTACTGGAGTTAAGACTATTTCAGATCATGTGCCAGGATGTATGCTATTACTGTGTATTAAAAACAAAGCAATGTGTTTATTTATTAGCTTATATTTTGTCATAAGACTTATTAAAACAGATGTAAGTTGTTAGACTTCTGGATTACCTCCAGAAGCATCATCTCATATTCTTCCTATTTCTGGGTCAACTTAACTGACTCAGACACACTATAATTGGACTGTTTGATGAGCCACTGAGGCCTTGCATCTATGTGGTACTTCATCAGGTGAATATACCCTGGCTTACCAGTAAACACATTACTAAACTAATGTAGTACTACCCTGATGTACTGACCTTGGCTAAGAGGTAGCTGTACAATTCCCACAGGCATTTCTTTCTTTCTTTTTTTTTTGATTTTTTTATCCCCCCCCCCCCCCCCCATCAATTGATACAAGCCTTACTTTTCACATTCCATGGTCAACAATAACATATACTATAAATACTTGTTTTTGGGTATTGTTTTCTTGATAGAAATATTATTGTATATGATGTCATGACACTGTACAGGTACTCTTCTTACTGATTTATTCTTGTATCATATCTCCCTATAATTGTATCACATAATTATTATGCTACATATGATCCTAATATTGATTAAAAGCTATTTTTCTTTAGTTGTGTTTCTGCTGAGTTGGGCTGAGCCTGAAAATGGTCTAGGCGGCGCAGTGTTGAACTTGTATTAACAAACTTTACATAAAATAAATTTAAAAAAATCCTTCGTAAATGAAGTGCTTTGCACAATCCATCACCTTTGGGAGTTGCTGCAGTTAACTCAAGGCAGACACTGCTACTAAGATAGAGATTCATTTTGAATCATGAAATGTGGCAAAATCTTACTACTCCTTAAGAATCCACAGCTCTTGCTTCCTATGCCAGGAAATAGGTTGATAGGTTCATAGGCTAATGGTCCTAGAGTCCTTACAAGCCTAACCATATTTATCCTGAGTTGCTCCAGTTGCAGCGGTGGTGAGTGAAGTTTACAGAGGTAAGGGTCTATGGTAGTTAATAATTTCCTCTGTCCAGGAGGGACATGGGCTCCACCCCAGGAGTGAATTTGTGGCCACCCATCCACTGAGCTAGGTTGCGACTGAAGAGGGTCAGGGAGGTGCTCTGTTTCATGTGAATTTGAAGCTTGTTCCAGAGAAGTGTCAGTCTCTGAGAGATATATTTATTACTCTAACATGACCTGTTCATATCAAAGGCTAGATTAAGATCCCTGTAGCGAGTGACCCTCATGCAATTTGATTTATGAATGTGTAGCATTTCCATCAGGGCTAGGCCACAGACTGCCCTGTAAGCCAGCCACAAGTCACCCCATAGCAACCTGTAGGAGACAGAATACAGTGACAGGGCTTTCAGTCTTTCCACATAAGACTTGTTTTGTGTAACCTGTGATTTCTTGGTGAGAAACCTCTGTGGTGTCTCCAATTGTTGCAGGTGTCTGGTGAGGTACATGCAAAAGGGAGCATTGTACTCTATTATTGGTCTGATGAGGGCTGAATATAATGGAATTATAACACCCTTAGATGTAGATGTGATGCCTTTACTTATAGATGTGCCACATAGAAGGATATCCTTACTGTTGTGGATATGTGGTTGTCAAAGTTCAGGTTGCTATCAACCTGAGCACCCAGATCATGTACCACTGGGTATCTGCTTAGGGGGAGCTGTCTATAATGTAATAAGCAGGGATGTCAGCTTTCCCAATGGGAATAATGCTGCATTTTTTTTTTGCATTTAGCTTTATTCAGTGGCTTTGGCATCAATCATTTGTCTGCATTAACCATGTCTGCAGTATATTAACATCACTGGGGAGTCAATGATTGCTACCATTTTGCAATTGTCAGTGAACTTGGTCAGCCACAGGCCATCAAAGTCCGCCTGGACTTCTGAGAAATAAATTCCAAACAGTAAGGGGCCAAGCACAGCACTCTGGTTACTGGTAATTTGCTAGAGATGAAGTCACCCACTTTTACAGTATGTGCCCTGTCGGTGAGCCAGTTGGCTACCCATCTGGTAATGTAGGGGTTAATGCTCAATTAGGAGAGTTTCTCTATAATACCTGAGAGGTTAGGTCAAGATAGGTGGTATGCACTGTCTTTCCTTCATCCAGGGTCTTGGTGACTTTCTCAAAGAAGTCAACCATGTTTTA
Source organism: Protopterus annectens (assembly GCF_019279795.1). Classification (NCBI taxonomy): domain Eukaryota; kingdom Metazoa; phylum Chordata; order Ceratodontiformes; family Protopteridae; genus Protopterus; species Protopterus annectens. The sequence goes on from NC_056732.1 coordinate 839,676,532, forward strand.
ACAGGCATGATCTACCTTTAGGGAATCTGAACTGAGTTGTCATTGTTAATAAGGTCTATAATGATTCTTTTCATCACCTTGCAGATGAGGCTAGTCAAGCTTATGGACCTATATTTCCCAGGGTCAGTTGATGGTCCCTCTTTTTGCAGAGGGATTAGTGTTGCTGTCTTCCATTCTACTGGAACTTATCCAGTTCACAGGCTGTGGTTAAACAGGGATCCAAGTGGGTCTGCTAGGTCATATTTTAAGTTGTTTAAAAGATGTTGTCTGGTCTCATTGAATACCATCTTTTTGGCCTTGGTGAGTACTGAGATGACCTGCTCTCTTGAGATAATAGGCTAAGGAATGGTGTCAGGCATACATTAGGGGATGACTGGATGGGACAGGGGTTAATGTTTACTCCAAATCTGTGAGCTAGCAGATTGGCTATTACCTCTGGTTGAGTAGGGTTGATGCCATCCACAACCAGTTCAGAGCATAGCTAGGTTTTCCCTTTTAGATTTTGGATATAGTTAAAGAATGCCTTGTGATTATCGTTAGCTAGGGAGGCTATTTTTGCTTCGTAATTGGCTTGGGAGATTTGACAAGCTCTCTAATTTGTTTGTTTATGCTAGAGAGGGATTTCTTCTTTTGCTGAGCCAGTTCCCTCTTCTTGGACATTAGTTTCTTTCTCTTGTTGTATAGCCTGTTTATACTAGGGGTCCACCAGAGTGGCTTGTTTTTTGGCAAGACTTGGTGTTAATCTGGTCAGGTACAGCAGATTCTGTACAAATGTTAAGTGGTTACACAGGGCATTGACATACACCTCTGTTTAGGTGTCCATGCTATCTGCATTCATGGGGGCTTTGAAGCTTCGTACACCATCACATAGTAGGAGGTAATTTGTCTTTGAAAAATTATTAAGTGCTTTTGAGCTTGATGGGGTATCTGGTCTTATAATTTCATCGAACTCAACAGATGAGTCATTCGGGCTGTGCTTGATGGCTGTGGGAAGAACTGGGGTGGGGGGGCAAAAAAAGCTTGAAAATTTCTAACCTCTATTATGCATTCTCATCTTATTTTATTCTGTTCTTCCCTCATGGGTTTCCAGTCATCTCCTGCACTGTTCTGACCATACCCAGTTAATTCTCAGCCCTTATTATAGTCAGCATGTTTCCATAAAACCATGTAAAATTGTTGCCCTTCATCAGAATGCTCAACAATACTAATAGTATTAATCTCTGGCCTCTCTTAGAAATGTCAGTGCTCACAAACCACATCACTTATAATATCTCTGAAAGTTTACTTTTATTTATTTAATTATTTGTTTAAAACTGGCTAGGTGAACTAATACTCACAGATCTTATCCAGCAATATCACAGATCACAAGGGAACAGTAAGGATTATATGTAGGGATAATGTAGGTGGAAGAAAATCAGAATGCCTAAAGGAAATCCATGTAGATGTAGGAAGAATTTGCAAATCCCACAGTTTCTTCAGCTTTCTGTAATACACTTCTGCTTAAAACTCTTCCCCAGTCCAGTCCGACCATTTTCTAGATTTAAGTTTCTGCTTGCCCCGCTATTTTGTTTGTGACTCTGAAATTGTGATGCTTCAGCAGCACATTTATGTCACACTCTGTTTTTACCCAATTTCAGCCATGTATGATGCTTTCTCTCTTCTTCCTCCTTCTACCACTCAGTGCACAGTTATCATTTTTCTCTTCTCTGAGACTATTTTGCTCCTATCCATGAATACACCGAATACTTCTTTGCCATAGCTTTGAACTGGAAATATTCTATCACAAGTCTTAGTGATCAGAAGTTACCTCACACCAGAGTATACAGGATTATGGGGTCTATATCACATAGTCGAAGTTACGGAACTTCGAGCACCTAATGGTCGAACCATTATGTTCGAAGTTACATAACTTCGACTACCTAAAAAAGAAACCCACAACGGACAACAAAATAAACTGTTGTAAGCAGGGGGGCAAGGCCCCCTGTACCTCCCGCTACTTAAATATACCAACTCCGAGATTGCACCACATTGAACAGAATGGAAACCTCCGCCTATGGAGATTTCCATTCACACGTTCGAACTTTTACAAATTTGAACGTATGGTCTTGAGCATACGTGGTTTGAACTTGTAAAAGTTCTATGACATGATAGGAACCCATGATTATGAGCAGGTCTGTGATTGTAACCACTTTATTATGTGTTTAAGACACGGATGTGAAGGTCGAGAGGTGAATCTCCTTTGTCAGGTTCCAAGAACTGACTGCTCCTGAGACTTCAGTCTCCTCTAATATTAAAACATTATTTCTGTACAGAATGACATCACATACATCTGGTCATCTGACTTCTGGTTTCCATGCAATCCCTGTTGCTAAAGCTGTCAGGATTTAGCACCTACATGTCAATAATACACCCACAAGAGCATTGCTCAGATCTGGTGAGCTGCTAGAAGTCAGAAAACCATTTTAACACTTCTACTCCTCCTATATAGCTACTAGGCCAGGCTTCTCACAGACATTTTGTCTCTGGCTGCACTCAAAACTGTAAGATGCAATCTTTATGGCCTAATTTAATTTTACCTATTTTTCAAATGTTGCTGCAGCTGGATTGTGATTAAACTCTTCTCTTCCAGTATCCTCTGTTAAAACATATACATTTAATTCAGTAAAGCTGTAACTGCTGTTTCTAAATTGTCTGATATTGACTGTTTAAACTATGATAAAGTAAAGAAATGTTTACTTGAATGTTATAAGTTAACATCCAAAGGTTACAGAAAAAAGTTTCATGACCATGATGCAAGGCAGATTAAAGTGTGTATGATTATATTGCTTAGTTAAGCACTTTCATAGGTGGGTGAGTTGGTGTCAAGTCACCACTTTTCAAGGGCTGGCAGACCTTTTGTTGAGGGAACAAGCCCTTAGCTCTTTGCCTGAGGACATGAGAATCTGGTTGGCAGACTGCAAGTTTAACTCTGCAGATGATTGGAGGGAAAATGGGATCTCTACTTTGCAAGCAGGGCACTGCACAGGAAAGGGATACCCAATGCTATAAATGGATATAAGGGAACCCATGGTGGGAAGTCCAAACCACACCAACAGAGTCCACCAGTAACAGGTAAAACCATTAGTTCAGGTACACTGCCAGGATCAAGTGTTAAATGTTTTGCATATAACCAGTGGGGCCATGTATCATATAGATGTCCACAGAGGCAAGGTGGGGAACAAAAGTTGGGGGACCCAGCAAGTGGGAATAACAGTATGCCAGTGGTAAGTTGTCTGGAGACTTCAGGGGTACCAAACTATTACAAGAGATTATATCCTATGTTAGGTGGATGGAAAACTAGCCACTGCTAAGAGAGAGACAGCCTCTGACATAACCATTGTGAAGCCTGCATTGGTTAAACAGGAACAGTGCCTGCTCGGGCAGTCCACTCCAGTCAGAGCCTTAGGGGGGACCCCATTCCAAATGCCTTTGACCAGTGTTCACCTTGACTGGGAGGGAGGAAAATGAAGCAAGCAAGTAGGTGTGTTTGAGGATATCCCCACAGGAAATGATTTTGGTACTGCAGTAACTTGTGTACATGCAATTACATGCAGTCAAGCTTGGAGACAGGGATGTGGGTTTGGCAGCCTGGGGGGCACCCAGACAGATACCACACCTGAATCCAGGGCTGGTGAGGGGGCTATTTCAGGGAGGGAGCTACCATGTAGCAGTGAGCCTGAAGGTGAGCCACAGCTGCTGGTAGGTACTGATGTTCCCTTTGACAGAGTAACTGCAAGGCCAGAGGTGAGTGGTAGTACCCAGGCTGATGGTGAGGCACTGCTGTCAGAGGATACCAGACTTCCTGTGGAAGGGGAGCTGGGAAGAGTCAAAAAAGAAGAGCTGAAACAGGCTGAACTCTCAGACCCTACATTACAAAGCAAGAGGAAGGTAGGTAAGGAGGCACCTGATTCTCAAGGGGGAATCTGTATACTAGAACAAAGGGTTACTGTATAGAGATTGGACCCCTGAGGGTGGGCTAGAGGATGAGGTAATACAGCAGTTGGTAGTATCTGGAGCCTACCATCTGGCACTTCTAGCCATAGCCCATGACATTCCTTTTTCAGGTCTTATGGGTATAAAGTTTACCAAGAGATGTATTATGCTGAACTTTTATTGGTCTGGGATTGCAAGGGATTTAACAGGGCACTGAAGGACCTTTGAGCAGTGCCAAAAAGTAGGCAAGGCAGGAGACAAGGTCAAGGCTCCTTTGATGCCTTTGTCTGTGATTGAGGAGCCATTACAGATAGTAGCTATGGATATTGTGGGGCCTCTGAGTACCCCGAGTTCCATAAGGAAGAAGTATATCCTGGTGGTTGCAGATTATGTTACTATATACCCTGAGGTGGTGGCTGTGTCCTCCATTGAGTCAAAGAAGATGGCAAATGCTTTGTTAGAGATTTTCAACAGGGTAGGTTTCCTGAGAGAAATACTGACTGACAGAGGTGCCAATTTCATGTCAGACCTGCTGGCTTGTCTGTGGAAGTGCTGTGGGGTGAAGCACCTAAAGACCACCCCTACCATCCCCAAACTAATGGTCTTGTGGAGAGATTAAACTCTACACTAAAGACCATGCTATGGTCATTTGCAAATCAGTTTAAGAAAGAGACTGGGACAAATATTTGCCACATCTGCTATTTGCATATAGAGAGGTACTCCAGGATTCCATATGTTTTTCACCCTTTGAGTTGCTGTATGGGCATAGGGTGAGGGGACCTTTAGATTTGATTTGTGATGAGTGGGAGGGTGACTATGAATCCCACAAGGAGTCTGTTCTGGCATATGTCCTAAACCTCAGGACAAGGCTTAGGGAGCTCATGGGCTTGGCCCAGGAGAATCTGGCAGGAGCCCAACAGCAGAAAAAAGATTTGGTATGGCAGGAATGCTCACGCCCCTGAGTATGCTGTGGGACAGCAGGTTATGGTGCTCATTCCTGTCAGACACAATAAGCTGCAGACGGCTTGAGAGGGACCCTTCAAACTGGTAAGGAAGGTTAGGGATTTTAACTACATGGTAGAACTGCTAGGCAGGAGGCAGGGACACAAACTGTACCATGTTAACATGATGAAGCCTTACCATGGTAGGGAGGCCCTGGTGCTTAGTATTTGCAATAGGAGGCAGGAGGAGTCTGAGGTGGATCTATGGCTACATCAAACCTGCCAGTAAAATGTCAAGTTACTAAGGTGGAGCCTAGGGTTGCAAGCATATGGCATGACAGCATAGCACTGCAGTGGGATCAGCAATGCCAATGCAGATGGGTTTTCAAGACAGGGAATGGGTTAATGTATTCTGAGACAATCCTATTCCTCTCAAGCAACATTTCTTGAGGGTCACTTTAAAGACTAGCTTGAGTCTTCAAAGGGGAGGGAGAGATGTGACAATGTGAGATATTGCCAGCTATGCCAGGAGAAGTAGGGCAGTGGGTGTGTAACATATGCCAGCACAGCTTGCTGGAATTTTGTAAAGAATTATATGTCATTTGTATATCAAACTGATTTGTACAGATGCTTGTGTTGAAAAATGTATTTACTCAGTTCATGATACTAAATAATGTGTACCTTACCCTGACACAAATAAACAAATTTAAACCTACTTCATCCCCATTATGTCCACATTGTGATAGCCAGAATGCTGACCTACTTCATATATTCTGGCGCTATAATTGCTCATACAGATTATGGTGTTCATTTAAAGTCAGATTATGCAAAATGGGATATGAGAAATCTATATTATCCTGGAAATTTGCCCTATTACATGTTCCCCCTCACAGCAAAAGGTTCTCCCGTTCGATTCTCGGCTGGAGCGCCTTTTGTGTGGCGTCTGCATGTCCTCCCCGCGATCGAGTGGCGTTTGAAAGACATGCGTGAGTGGGCGTGCCTTCATTGAAGGTTGGGCATTGGGCTGGCACCTCGGCACCATAAAAATTGACTGCCAATCATTAGCAGACTGGAGTTCTGCTATGGCGACCTCTAACCGGGAAAAACCTAAAGAAAACAACAACATGTTCCCCCTGTGAAGCTAAAGAAACAACAAGAAAAAATATTAATTACACTTTTCACACTTACAAAGTGTTATATTACACTGAACTGGAAAGACAGAACTCAGATGTCTTCGAATGAATTCAGACAAATACCTATTGGATACATAACAGCACATAGATTTTTAATGCATACCCAAAAACAAAATTAACATTTTGCTGAATTTTGGAACTTTGCTAATGGATCATATACTGAGATAACACCCACTGACTCCTACCAATGTCCAATTATTAAGGAATAAAACTGTATTTTCTCTCTACACTCAGTCTCCCAATACCTCTCCCCCTCCATAATTTATTTATAATCAATACACTTTTGGGATAATTGTTATAATCCAGCCTAATTTTATTCTTCCCCAACAGAAAAAATGACATGCCAAGTACACCTACAATTTCATCATATTGGCTGTGTTTTACTGGCAAGCAGTACATATGTATATAGTTTATTGAATGACAATATTTTTCTCAACTTTTTTGCTAATCATATGTGATAACACCATCCTGTCACTCTATTACATTTCATTGTACTTAATACTGTTATCTAACTATTTTTGTTTTCTGGTCTGATATGTTTGTTCTTGGTATTTAACTCAATGGAAATGTTATTTAAGAAATGTCAATAAAGAGATTGTTAAAAAAAAGATAAATGTATTTGTAAAGTTGCTTGTGTTAAAAAATTACCAATAGTGTTCCTTGCTGGACAGAAAAAGAAATATACATGTATTATTGTAACTGTTTAAATGTGTATGTTTTAACAGAATATACTGGAAGAGAAGAGGTTAATTTCAATCCACCTAACTTTGAAAATAGTTTGAAATTAAATTTCCTGATTGCATCTCACAGTTCTCAATGCAGCCAGAGACAAAAAAGTCTACACTATGAATCTTTCTGCATTGTCTTTGGAATTAACTAATTGCTACTCTGGAAGAGTGGAGGTTTGAAATTGTTTTATGACTTCCAGGAGCTTCAGCAGATTTTAGTAAGGCTCTGTGTGTGTGCATATTATTGATAAATATGTGCTAAATCCCGACAGCTTCTAGCCAAAGGGAGTAGCATGGGAACCAGAAGTCAGGTGACCAGATGTATGTGATGTCATTCTGTAATCCATCACTAGAAATTATATTTTAATATTTTAATACTAATTGAGACAGAAGTCTCAGGGCAGTCTCTTTCTTGGAACCTGATATAGAATGATCTCTCACGTACTTCATCTTGCCTTGCTCTATTAAGTAAGTAGGAACAATAATTCCCTAGATCAGTCAGGAAAATATAGTGAGAATAGTTAAGTATTGTTTTTCTGTGATTGTGTGAATCTTTCCAGCTGTGTTAATTTTAATATTTGCTGTGACTGAAATTCTGGTGTTTCCTGTAAATAGTCATGTTCTTTTATTATTTATTACGAAATATTTTTAAACTTTTCATTGTAGCTGGTCCTTTAGAGAATATTTTAACCTTTGAGAATACTTATATCTATTGGTGACACAGTGGACACTTTTGAAGCCTGACTGTTTGGTCAACATTACCATTTGTATTGATATTAATTTCACTCAATAGAATTGGGTAACCTTGGAAGAGCCTTAGGTAGATGGCTTTGTAGTATCTGGTGGCAGTGATAACTATCTTATAATTTGGGAAGAAGGGGGCACAGTGGGTAAATCTGTGCCAGCCTTTCCCAGGTGTGAGTGTGTGTGTGTGTGTGTGTGTGTGTGTGTGTGTGTGTGTGTGTGTGCGCACATGCACGCATGTGTGTGTGTAAATCAAATCTCACAGTTTGTGTGTGTCAGCTATTTGGCGCAGGGATACAAAGCACTGGTTTCACAGAGAGGGTGCTGGAGGACTTGACTTGGAGACTCAGCTGAGGACTTAACCCTATAGCTGTGCTAGTGGGGAGCCTTATTGGGCCTTGGAGGGAGACAGATATAAAGAAATCCAGACCCTGGGCTGACTGTATTCCCTGTGTGCTCTTAAGGGAAATTGTGGTTGATGCAGAGAGGTCTGCATCTGGAAATACTGAGTGTATCCATTTGTATTTCCAAGTGAACGTCCCTCTCCAGTGTCAGTGGTGAAGATTCAGGCACCTTGATTTCTGGCCCAGAGTGGGAACATCACAGTACCTAATAAAAATGAATGTTTAGTTACCAGCAGTAAAGAAAATGGCCCCATTTTTATTATTTGTTGCTGACTACTCCCTTCCAGTCCTATGACTGAGAATCTACCACTTTGACCTATGCTTACCCTTCTCCTGACAGCTGAATGAATTTACAGACTGCAGCCTAACTGTTAGCTCAGATAAAATCTTCAGTACACCACACTACATACATACTCTGTGTAGTTAATGGACTCATGGGATGGCCAGCCAACTCATGGCTTTAGGTCACACATATACCAGCTCACTTACCCACTTAAAAGACATATTTAAAATTAAAATGTCCATGCATTAAACATAATTTGTTTAGTTGTTAAGAGGGTAGGTGGACTGGTTTGAAGACTTTTCTCAGCCATTACATAGGCCAAAGGTGGGAAAAAAACCCACTGGGCATTGCATACAAAAAAGTTTTGAGATTAACACATGTAAAACAACAATCAGCCATATTCTTGTTCATATACCCCACATACATCTCATAAACATTTACCACCAATACCATGGTACTGATCTACTGATCAGTCATTTCTCAGTGATGGCACAAGCTAGTTCACTTGTTAGCTTTCTTTTTTTTCCCACTTTATATTACTGTCTCAATGTATAAACTATTTACTAGCTATACTTACCAAAGTTCAGTATTCTTGATTTTTATCAATTTATTGTATTGTTTGTAATGTGTTTTTGTAATGAAGCTTTTCTCCCTGGGCCTCCTCTGAAAAAGGGCCACTGACCCAGTCGGACAATGTAAAATAAAAATTAAATAAATAAATACATACATAAATAAATAAAACATTAAATTACCATGAACTTTGTATTCAAAACCCACAAATCCAGTTTTACATTTCAAGATGGGAAGGAATTCATACAGTTTAGTATGTTTCAGATGTAAATTCAGAAGTGGCCTTTTGAATACATTACACATTTCAATGTATGTTTCAGCACGGGGACATAATGTGACCACTACATAAAGTTTTAAAGCTACATATCTTATAGGCCTCAAGTTATACTCTATATCATTGTTATTGTGTGACTTGCTCCAGAGGTTCAGACCACTTTTACTGTACAAAATCCCACTGTGGACAGGAGCTGGAAATGTGTGCAGTTTAGTTTACAGAAATGTGTAAACTTTAGTTCATGCAATTTCTGAAAGTGCTGGAAATGCATACTTCTTAAGGGATCATTCTGTAAGGATCTTAGTGATGGAATGCAAATATTAGAATTTTCAGACAATGAATTCTTACTGGTCTTGCAGCTTATTCAGTAGATCACATTAAAATTGTATACATTTTAGCAGGAACTAGTTTAGACTGACTTTGAGTGGTATTTGTTATTGGACTACTGACTGTGCAGCATGGAATGCCTGGTCTGAATGCCATTTACAGCTTGTCTAGGGTCACGGAAAAGATGTAGAGAAAACATACAGTTGTGTCAGAAGATCACAGTGTCAAGAAAAAGAGTGCAGAGACACAAGTAAGTTATATTCTGTGGAAAAACTAAATTCATCATTGCATCTACTGCCAACTGGGTTTAGATTGCAAAATCCAGTCAGTACTGTGCTGTTGGTGGCCTAAGTCCCACCCCACCACTTTATCATTCCGTTTCACTTTGAACTCTTTTGTCACACACTCCTTTCTACCCATTCCTTGTATATTTTTTAATTAAAATAATTTTTCACATAACAGGCAAAAATGCTGGAACCTGTAATGCTGTAAACTGCCACTAGTTTAGGTAAAAGGATAGCTATCACTCATAAATACGTATTTCTTTAAACAAGGACTTTTATTTGTTAGCAGGATTATATAGCTTCCCCAGACACACCGGCATATATGTGAATAAAAGAATGAATGAACCATTTATTTGGAGGACTCCAGTGACCTCCTGCAGTACTTAAACAGCATCATATTTTCTTTCAACTGCATCAGAGCTACTATGCACAGTAAATTCCTTGTTGAATTAGTTTCCTTTCTTTAGAAATCCAGTATTAGTAAAATAAAAATGTGACTTTAATTTAGAAATGTGTTTTACATCTTAAAACAAGCTTTCAAAACAGGCAATTTCTGCAAGTTTAAATGCTGGCAGCTGGAAAGAAACCCTCAGCCTGTAGTTACAGCACTTACAGGCACAGGTATTGTACTGTACCTTTCCTTACATTACACTACATTAGCTGGAAGGCAGAATGAGACAGCATGCCTACCTATTCTGCTCTTTAAATGCATTTAACATTTTATATTTTGTTAATCCCCACCTTGTATCTCACCCTTTGTGTATTCCCTCTCCACCAGCCATTCTGACAGCATTCTAACAATCCATTTCACAATAATCTCTTTAAGGAAGTACTTTTGAAGATTCACGGAGTAATTAGTCACTAAAGATAGCTCTACTCTCTGTCCTTTCTGTTCAAGGTGACTGCTTCACATCTGCCTGTCATGATGTCCTTCTTATGTCCTCGAGTCTCTGGTGAGAAGAGCTGTAGTTCCTCTAATCTATGGTCATATCCTTCCTCTCCTTTCCATGCACCTTTTTGGTGTGTTTCATCTGGACTCCTTCCAACTGCATAATGTGCTTTTTCTATTATGGTCTCCACAACTACATATGTATATTGATGGTGTGGTCTGACCATTGTCCAAGAGAGTGGAAGTGTTAACTGTTTGCTTATGGAATTTATAACCATGAGGATGCATCTTGGTATTTACTTTGCTGTTGTTACTGATCTCTCACTCTGCTCCTGGTGCTTCATTCAAAATATGACCAGTACCATTACATCCTTATTTCTTCCTGCACAGTTATCTATTTTACTCACCATTAGATCCTTATTCCTTTCTGCTCTGTTGCCATCAGTTCCACTCACAGTTAGATCCTTATTCCTTCCTGCTCTGTTGACATCAGTTATGCTCAGCCTTAGGTACTTATAGGTTCATAGGTTCATAGGTTCATACTAGGCTATCTGCCCTAGGGCATTTATAAGCCTAGCCAGAGTATGTTTGGCTTTCGCCACCCATTTTAAATTAATTTTGCTATGCCCTTTTTCGAGGTTAGTATACTGTGCCTCTGTCTAACAGTGACACAGAAGTGATACCCGGGGTAAACCTACGATCTCCCATCCACTCATCAAGATTCCTCTTGAAAAGAGTCAATGAGGGACTCTGCCTAACCTGGACTGGGATTTTATTCCAGAGTGAAGGGAGCCTCTGGGTTATGAATCTGTCCCTCCAGCATGTCCTATTTATTTCAGTGCTGAGGATCAAGTCTCTTGAGCGTGTAGTTCGATGGGATTTGGATTTTTTGAGGTGCAGCATGTCCCTTAATTCCAGGTTGGACATGGCCTTATACATCAGGCACAGGTCACCTCTGAGCAGGCGGTATGCCACTGAGTAGAGCTGGAGTTTCTTTAACCGGGCAGCATATGGCATCTGTTTGAGCCCTTTGATCCTCTTGGTGAGGTACTTTTGGGGTCTTTCCAGTTGCTGCAGGTGTTTGGTAAGGTACATCCCAAAAGGGGCATTGTACTCAATTATGGGCCTGATGAGGGATGAGTAAAGAGGCACGATGACCTCCCCTAATCTAGATGTGAATCCCTTCATGATTAGGTGGGCTATATAAAATGTTTTTCTAACCACTTTGGCCACGTGGTTGTCAAATGAGAGATTGCTATCAACTTGGGTCCCCAGGTCCCTAATTACTTTTTCTGTACTTAATGGATTACCACCTATGTGGTAATTTGTGGGCACTTTGTTTTGCCAAAGGGGATGACTATACACTTTTGGCGTTTAGCTTGAGGCCATGGCTCTGGCACCAGTTGTCTGTTTCTACGAGGCCCTTTTGGAGGATGCTTGTGTCGGCTGGAGAGTCGATTATGGCGCCCAGTTTGCAGTCATCTGCGAACTTGGTCAGCCACAGTCCTTCCGTGTTGGCCTGTACCTCCGAGAAATATATACCAAACAAGAGAGGTCCCAGGACTGAGCCTTGTGGGACGCCACTTGTAACTGGTTTGGAGTCTGACATGGCTCCAGCAATTCTAACCATGTGGGTTCTGTCCTTGAGCCAGTTTGCAACCCATCTAGTGACATAGGGGTTTATATTTAAGCTGGTGAGCTTATCTATAATGCCCGAGTGGGGTATTGTATCGAAGGCTTTTGCGAGGTCCAGATAGGCTGTGTGGACCACCTTCCCTTCGTCAATGGCCTTGGTGACTGTTTCAAAGAAGTCAACCAGGTTTAAGAGGCAGGATCTGCCCTTAACAAAGCCAAACTGGGTAGGATCCAGTGTCTGTAGGTCCCCAATATCTTTATTTATGAGGTCCATGATGATCCTTTCCATAGCTTTGCAGACCAAGCTAGTCAGGCTTATGGGGCGATAGTTTCCAGGGTCCGTTGAGGCACCACCTTTGTGAAGAGGGACCACTGTTGCTGTACGCCACTCTTTGGGTACATAGCCTGTAGTAAGGCTGAGATTGAACAGTAGTTTTATGTTTGGGTTTAGCTCTTCTTGGAGTTCATGTAGGACGCAGCCTGGGACACCGTCTGGTCCCATTGATGCTGTGTTTTTTGCTTTGGAGAGGGCGGCTCCCACCTGAGCATCTGAGATGTCAGGGGCAGCACTCTGCTGGGATAGATATTTGCCCTTTTGGTGGGGAGGGAGAAGTTTGCGCTGAACCTGTCAGCTAGGATGTTGGCAATGTCTGTGGGATCAGTGTATTTTTTGTCATTTTGGACTAATTCTGAGCATATCTGGGAATTCCCACCCAGGTTCCTAACATAACTAAAGAAAGCCTTGTGATTATCCTTAGTGTCCTGTGCAATTTTTCTCTCGAAGCTGGCTTTTGACAATTTTATGAGTGCCCTTAGTTTTTTGCTAATACTAATCAGAGATGCAATCCCTTTTTGGGATTTTGCTCTATCATGTAGTAGCTTCCTCTTTCTATTGTATAGTTTGTTTATGGCTGGGGTCCACCAGACAGGTCGTCTGCCTTTGGAGGATTGGGTCTTGGTTTTATTTGGAATTGCATGATCCATGCAGTCCTGAAGGTGTTCATAGAATGCATTTATAAAGGATTCTGCGGTCTGGGCCGTATTTTCCACAGGCCCGGGGGCTTTGAAGGATTCCACCTCAGTTTTGAGGAGTGTAAAATTTGCTTTAGAGAAGTTTTTCACTGTGGTTTTCTGGGCAGGGGGTGGGGTCAGGATGTGAATATCCAGTGAGATCAGTTTATGGTCTGATCTTACCAGTGAGGGATACACTTCTGGTCTGGAGCATAGAGTCCCCATGTTGGTGATGATCAGGTCCAGTATGTTTTCCCCTCTTGTGGGAGTGGTAACAAGTTGTTCCATAGCATTTGAGTTTATGAATTCTAGGAACCTTTGGGCAAGGGTGTTGGAGCTAGAGTAATGCTCCCAATCTATGTTTGGGTAGTTGAAGTCGCCCAATATAATGGTGTTCGGAGAGACCTTCATATTTTCCAGTGTTCTCAGGAAGTCCGAGTGGGGTTCCTGGGTTTGGGAGGGTGGTCTGTAGCAGGCTATAAACTGGAAGGCAGTTTTACCCACTGTTAGTTGCACATGGATAGTCTCTGATGCTTCGTGCTTTGCCACCAACCTGGAGGTGTGGGTATCTTTGATGAATATCGATACTCCCCCTCCTTTTGTGGTTCGGTCCAAGTTTTGGGGCCGAAAAGCATGGTATGAGGTATAACCTGGTAGTGCTGGGGTGCTCTTGGGACCCCTGAACCAGGTTTCTGTTACTGCACAGATATCGATGTTCTCCATGCTAAGGAGAGTTTCGAGTGCGTGCATCTTGAGGTTTAGACTTCTAGCGTTGAGTAGTATTACTCTTAGTTTCTTATCCCTTGTGATACCTATGGAGGTGGGTTTGTCTTTTGAGCCTTGCCTAAAAAAGGCACTATGGGGGTAGCAAGAGCCTTTGCCAATATCCAAAGCCCAGGGTGACAGGTGCAAGCCGTCCCTAGCAAAGCATCGTGGCTTGTCGTGCATATCATCCCAAGCTGATAGGCATTGGATCCCCTTTGAATGACACCAATACTTAAGCCAATTGTTGAAATTGATCATCTTGTCTTCATACTGTGGCATCATTCTTGGTGAGGGTAAGATGCTACTCAAGGTCAGGGTCATACCAGCCTGGGCTACATGCTCAGAGACCTCCCCTATGTCTCTTTTCATGTAGTCCAGGGAGGTACGTCTCAGGTCATTCCTTCCTGTTCTGTTTTTATCAGTTTTACTCACTATTAAATCCTTATTCCTTCCTGCTCTGTTGTTATCAGTTCCACTCATCATTAGATCCTTATTCCCTCCTGGTCATTTGTTTCAGTTTTACTGCTTTCTGCATTGTTGTTTAGTACCACTCACCATTAGATCCCTATTCCCTCCTGCTCTGTTGACATCAGCTATGCTTACCCTTAGGTACTTATTCCTTCCTGTTCTGGTTTTGACAGTTTTACTCACCATTAAATCCTTATTCCTTCCTGCTGTGTTGTTCCACTCACCTTTATATTCTTATTCCCTCCTGGTCTTTTGTTTCAGTTTTACTGCTACTTGCTTTATTGTTATCAGTTCAACTCACCATTAGATCCTTATTCCTTCCTGCTCCATTACTAACAGTTCCACTCACAGTTAGATCTTTATTCCTTCCTGGTTCATGTCCAGCAGTTCCACCCACCGTTAGATCCTTATTCTTTCCTGCAACATTTGTATCAGTTCAGCTCAACATTATTTATTTTTATTTATTTAACATTTGTTTACGGGAAAGTCTGACTTGATACGTACCAAGTTTTCAGTGGAGGCCCAGGGAGAAACTCTCTAGATGCATGTCTTTGTAATGTCATTAGATCCTTATTCCTTCAAGCTCTGTTGTTATCTGTTCCTATCACCATTAGATCCTTATTCTTTCCTTCTCCATTACCAACAGTTCCACTCACAGTTAGATCTTTATTCCTTCATGGTTCAAGTCCAGCAGTTCCACCCACCATTAGATCCTTATTTTTTCCTGCACAGTTATCACATTTACTCCTCATTAGATCCTTAGTCCTTTGTGCTCTATTGCCATCAGCTTCACTCACCATTAGATCCTTTTTCTTTATTTTGTTGTTATTAGTTCCACTCACAATCAGAGCCATTTTCCTAACTGCTCTGTTGTTGTCATTTCTACTCACCATTAGATCCATATCCCTTCCTGCTCCATTGTTATCACTTCCGCTTACCAGAAGATCCTTATTCCTTACTACTCCATGGTCAACAGTTCCAATCACCATTATGTCCTTTTTCCTCCTGCTCTGTTTTTATCAGTTCAACTCAGCATTAAATCCTTATTCATTCCTGCTTGGTTGCTATCTGTTCCACTCACCATTCAATCTGCATCCTTTCTGCTCTGTTGTTATCTGTCTTAGTCATCATTAGATACTTATTCCTTCCTACTCTGTTGTCATTAGTTTCACTCATCATTAGATCCTTATTCCTTCCTGCTCAGTTGTTATCAGTTTTACTCATAATTAGATCCTTATTCCTTCCTGCTTTATCAGTTTTAATCACCATTAGATAATTATTTCTTCCTGCTCAGTTATCAGCTTTACTCACCATTAGATTCCTATTCCTTCCTGCTCCATTGCCATGAGTTTCACTCAGCACTAGATCCTTTTTCCTTCCTGCTCAGTTGTCATCGGTTCCACTCATCATTATATCCATATTCCTTCCTGCTCTGTTTTTATCAGTTCCACTCAACATTAGATCCTTATTCCTTCCTGGTCTATTGCCATCAGTTTTGCTCATCATTGGATCCTTATTTCTTCCTGCTCTGTAGCCATCAGATCTACTCACCATTAGATTACTATTCCTTCCTGCACAGTTGTTATCAGTTCCACTCAACATTAGATAATTATTCCTTCCTGCTCAGTTGTTAGCAGTTCTACTCACCTTTAGATATTTATTTTTTTCTGCTTGGTTACCATCAGTTCCGCTCACCATTAGATCCTTATTCCTTCCTGCTCAATTGTTGCTAGTTTTACTTATCATTAGATGTTTATTTCTTCCTGCTCTGTTGTTATTAGTTCCACTCATCATGAGATCCATATTCCTTCCTGCTCTGTTGTAATCAGTTCCACTCACTGTTAGATCCTTATCCCTTCCTGCTCTGCTGTTATCTGTTTGTGTCACTATTAGATATTTATTCCTTCCTAGTCTTCTATCTGTTCCATTCAACATTAGATCCTTATTCCATCCTGCTGCCTTGCCATCAGTTCCTCTCACCATTACGTCCTTAATCCTTTCTGCTCTTTTATCAGTTCCATTCACCATTAGCTCTATATTTCTTCCTGCTCTGTTATCAATTCTACTTACCATTAGATCCTTATTCCTTCCTGCTCTGTTGTTATCAGTTTGACTTGCCATTAGATCTCCATTCCTTCCTACTCTAGGATCATCAGTTCCACTCAATATTCGTTCCTTACTCCATCCTGCTCCATTGCCATTGGTTCCATTTATCATTGGATCTTTATTCCTTCCTACTCTGTTGTCGTCAGTTCCACTCACCATTAGATCCTTATTCCTTCCTGCACTGTTTTTTCAGGTTTACTCACTATAAGATCTTTATTCTTTCCTGCTCAGTTATGACCAGTTTTACATATCATTACATCTTTATTCCTTCCTGCTCTGTTGTTATCAGTTCTACTCACCATTAGATCCATATTCCTTCCTGCTCTATCCGTTCCAACTAACCATTAGATCCATATTTCTTACTGCTCTATAGTTATCAGTTTTACTCACCATTAGATCCATATTCCTTTATTCTCAGTTATCAGTTGTACTGACCATTACATCCTTATTGTTTCCTACTTTGTTGTCATCAGTTCCACTCACCATTACATCCATATTCCTTCCTGCACTTTTGTTTTCAGTTCTACTCACCATTAGATCCTTTCTTCCTGCTCTGTTGATGTTCTTACATTCACTGATGCAGTATTCTTAACATATGGGATTCCCTGACATGGACGCCTGACATCTGACCAGTCTATCAAAGACTACTGTTACTTTAAGGTATGGTGAATATCACCCAAATGCTCCTTGCATAGTGTAGGGCATAAAGGTGACATTCAGGCCTACCATAAACAAAACTTCTTTGCCACCAGTCTGACTGTATCTTTACACTGTTGGTCTATTTACCTGCATCCATTTTCCACCAGTTGGACACATTTTCATTCTCCAGTGACTACCTATGCCTGTTTGCTGACTTCTACCAGTTGCAGATAAGTGGCTTGTTTGAGTTTTTATTTTTTCTTGCTTTTTTGTGCTCCTTGAGGTTAATGTCATCCAGGAAGGGTAAATGCCAGTGTGGGAGACAAGATTCCCCATAAAGACCACCATGATAAGCGTCTTTTTTGCCTAGGAGCTTCTCATGACTATACATCTTGTTCAGTTTGTCAGGCATTTGTCCCAAAACCCCTTCACAGTAGATTTTTTCCCTTTCCTTGTATTTTGAGAACCAGCATCTTAAGTTTCTTGTGAAGGATACAATGTAAGGAATCTCCTGCCCAAAGGGTCAACTGTTAGGGAAGAACAAGGTGAGAAAGGTACGACTGGAATCTTCTGCTGTCCAGCCTTTGCCAGGTATTTCTCCTGAGGTTGTTGCAAAGCTGGTAGCTCACCTGGATGTGGTGTGGGATATCTCTCCCACAACCATGTTGGAGGTTGGTAAGGATCCGGCTGGCAGCACGTCCGATGAGGCTTTGCAGTTGTCCATCTTGGATATTCAGAGGGGATGCACAGTTGATTTTTTCTGAGGGGCCTAGGGGAGTTCCTCAGATTTTAGTTTGGGAAGAAGTTCCTACTACGAGTCTCGACTGCCATCCTGGGTCTGAACCTTCTCAGTTTTTTGGAGGGGACGTTCCCTTAAAAAAGAAACAAAAAATTAAGCATATCTCTCCTGCTCTTAGGGATCCACTAAATGAGTGGCAAGCCTTCATTCAGGAGCTATATACTGCTTTAATGTCCTTAAAGCCATTTCATGGGGTTTTGGTTCCTGCACCTCCTTGGTCTTCTCCTCCCCTTAAAAGGCCTAGAGAGCAGGATTCTTCTGAGGATGAGTCGGATTCTCCTCCTTAAAGCTACTTCATGGGGTTTTGGTTCCTGCACCTCCTTGGTCTTCTCCTTCCCTTAAAAGACCTAGAGAGCAGGATTCTTCTGAGGATGTCGGATTCTCCTCATTAAAGCCATTTCATGGGGTTTTGGTTCCTGCACCTCCTTGGTCTTGTCCTCCCCTTAAAAGGCCTAGAGAGCAGGATTCTTCTGAGGATGAGTCAGATTCTCCTCCTTAAAGCCACTTCATGCACCTCCTTGTCTTCTCCTCCCTTTAAAAGGCATAGACAGCAGGATTCTTCTGAGGATGAGTCGGATTCTGATGATGAATCCCTGACTTGTTCTGCTCAAATTCCTTCTCTTTTGGACAATGGATCAGATGAGGAGGACTCTATTAGTCCTGATGTTCCTTTTGAGGAAATTTCTTTTGGGGACACAATATCTAGGATGATGAATTTTTAAGTGGGATTGTGCTCAGGTCCCTGATATCCATACGAGGTGCTATGAGTTGCCACAGTTGGAATCTCCTAAACCTGTAACTATTCCTCCTGTTTTGGCTGCTTTGCTGTATGCTTTTACCAATGCCTCTCATGCACCTAACTCTCTGCCCCCTGCTGCCAAGAAACCTGATAGTTTTATAGGGTGTCTGAGGATTGTCATTTTCTGTATAAATGTCCTGCTGTCAGCCCCTCTGCAGTATCTGTAGCCTCTGATAATCCATCTCAATGGCTTCTTTTGCCCAAGTTATTTCCTTCTGACAAGAACAGCAGAACTGTGGAAAGACTGGGTAAGAAGGTTTTCACTTCTGCTACCCTAGCTTTCAGGACTATTAATTATCAGACCCATATGTCTAAGTATGTGTTGGCTCCTTTTTTTCAGGCCTGTCAACTTATTTCTGATTTTCCAGACTTTAATGGTAAAACTTTTGTTCTTTCCTTACTAGGGACTTCCTCTCAATTTGTTCATCATTCTACTAAATGTATTTATGATGTGACAGATGCCTTTTCTAGGGCTGCTGTTTTTGGTTCAATGATGAGGAGGTATTCTTGGCTTAGGCTTCAACCTATACTTGATGATTTTAAAGCTAAGTTGATGGATGCTCCCCTGGATTCTAAATGTTTTGTTTGGAGAAGCAGTTGCTAGTTTGTTTGCATCCCTTCAGGATAAGGCTAAGACCTTACAGGAGCTTAAACATGTGTTTGTTTCTTTCCTGTGCCTACATTTCAAAGAAACTACCCTGCTAAGCCAGGCTTTGTTCGTAGGCAATCCCGCCCTTTTACTAAAGGTAATAAGAGTGACAAACAGGCTCCTCCTGCTAAGACTACTCAGTTTTCAGGGATTCTGAAGCCTTCCTTTCAGTACAAACCAAGTGCTGTATGAGTATCTGTCTCTTCCCTGCCACATTCCTCTTTCTGTTTGCCTTTCTTTTTCTCTTTCAGTTTGACTTCATATCACTCAGGATTCTTGGGTTCTGTCAACCTTTCATCAGGGGTACTTCATGGTTTGGAAATCCCATTCTCCTTTTATGGGCATTTCTCAGCCTCCTAGGTCACAATTTCCATTTTTCCCACAGGTTTTTCAAAATCTTTTGATGAAGGGTGCTATTCAAGAGGTGCCTGTGTCAAAAAAGGAGGAAAAGGTTCTATTCAAGACTGTTTCTAGTGCCCAGAAAAGAGGGCAATTGGAGACCTATTCTAGATCTCTCTCATCTAAAGACTTTTTTAAAAGTGCCTTCCTTTCAGATGTTGTCTCTTCAGGTTCTGTTTCCTCTCTTGCTCCATCAGACCTATATGGTGTCTCTGGAGCTCAAGGATGCTTATCTCCATATTCCGATCTATCCTCTTTGCAGGAAGTTTTTGCATTTTTCTGTTGCTTCCTGGCATTTTCAGTTCCCTGCTTTGCCTTTTTGGCCTTTCTACTACCCAAGGGTGCTCACCAAGTGCCTTGCTCCTGTGATTGTTTTTGCAGGCTTCAAGGGATCCAAATTTTTCCTTACTTAGATGACCTGTTGATTCAGGTGTCCTCTCCAGAGGGTTTACTATAAATTTCAGAAAGTCTTCCCTGACTCCTTCTCAGGATCATGTTTTCTGGGTTGCATGATTCAGATGGAGCCAATTCTTGCAATACTGCCTCCTCCAAAGGCCTTCCTTAACTCTCATTTCTTTCTTTCTTTCACACTTTTCTTCCTCTGGCTTCCATTTCTGCCAGGGTGTTTCTGAGAGCTCTGGTTTCATGGTGTCCAACATTCTGATGCTCCCTCTGGCCAAACTTCACATGAGAAAGTTTCAGTGGTTTCTGAAGTCAGTGTGGCTCCACCATGCACATCCTCCAGATTTTGTAGTTCCTCTTCTTGTCTCAGACATGAACTTCACTGGTGGATTCAGCAGTTGTCTCTGAATCCAGGGATCCATTTTCACCCCACTATTCTCCCTCAGGAACTGTTCACAGATGCTTCAGACATGGGATGAGGGGCAACATTTGGATCACTAAAGGTACAGGGGGTGTGGTCACCTCATCAGCAGGAGTACATCAATGTCGAAGAGATGAGAGCTCTTATGCTGGCTCTTCAGGCCTTTCATCCTCTTTTCTCTCCAGGGCCTCTCAAGGTGTTCACAGACAATACCACAGTGATGTGGTATATCAACAAACAGGGAGGAATGAGATCTTATCTTCTTTGTTTGGCACTTTTGGTATGGGATCTTGCTGTCAAGTATGAAGTGACTCTTCAGGCAGTTTTTATCCCTTCTGATCAGAACATTGTGGCAGACACTCTGACCATGTCCTTAACTCAGTCCTATGAATGGCTGCTTCACAGGGATGTGTTTCTGGACATTATGCACCAGTGGGGTACTTCTCAAGTGGACCCTTTTGCCTCCTCTCTGAACAGACAACTTGGTCTGTTTTGTGCCAGAGTCCCAGGTCCTCTGGTGTGGAAGGTGGACGCCCTCTCATTTTCTTGGAAGGGGATGTTTCTTTATGCATTCCTCTCCCCTTCCTCTCATTCTGAAAGTCCTGTTCAAAATTCAACAGGATGCTCCTAAAATCTTGTTGGTGACTCCTTTTTGGCCACGATATCACTGGTTCCCTCTACTTCTGCATCTAGCCAGGGACAGTCATCACAAGTTGCCTCACAGGGTGGGTCTGATCACACAAGCCAAGGGATCTCTCATCCTGTCCCACCTGTCTACCCTTCAACTGACACTGTGGGTGATAGGCTTTTGATTCGTCAGAGACATCTTTTTTCCTGAGGACATGCTGCAAGTCCTGCAGGAGGCCAGGAAATTTGCTACTATGAAATCCTATTTATCCAAATGAAAGAGGTTTTCTATTTGTTGTCTCTCTTATAACCCGGGCCCACTTACTGTGGATGTTCCTTTGCTTCCCTCTTATTTGTGGGAGTTGCTTAAGGCTGGTTTGGCCTATTCTTGTATTAAGGCCCATTTATAAGCCATCGCTGCTTGTCTGCCTTTTTCTCCTCCTTTGGCTTCTAGATTTGAGGTGAAACAATTTCTTAAAGGTATCCTTAATATTAGACCTTCCAGGAAGCCTGTTCCTCCTCCCTGGAATCTTAATTTTGTTTTGGAAAAGTTGACTTGGCTCCTTTTGAGCCTACTGCTTCATCTTTCTTGCAAAACTGTTCCTGGAAGACTGTTCTTTTGTTAGCTCTTACTTCTGCCAAAATGGTGCCTGAGTGCAGACCCTTATGGCTTGCCCTCTTTTTTTATCTTTTATGAGGACAGGGTGTCCTTGCCCACTAACCCTTCTGTTATGCCTAAGGTGGTTAATGAGTTATCACTTAATCAGTCTATTAATCTGCCTCCTTTTTTCCACCTTTCCGCAATCTGAAAGTGAATGGGTACTGCATACTTTGGACATGCATAGGCAACTCAGGGTTTATTTGGATAAGACTAAGGCTATTAGAAAATCTGATCAATTATTTGTTTAATTTCCTCCTAGATCTTTGGGACTTGCTGTATCCAAGCAAACTATTTTTTCTTGGATTTCTAAGGTTATTTCCTTTTGTTACACTTTTTATGGCAAGAGCCTTCCTTTTCAGTTAAGGCTCATTCTATTAGAGCTGTGGCTTCTTCTGGTTCTTTTTTCAAGGGCTTAGATACTAATTCTATACTTGAAGCAGCTACTTGGACTTCTGTACATACATTTACCAAGCACTACAAGTTGGATGGTATCTCTAGAGCTAGGGCTGGTTTTGCTAGTACCATTCTTCATGGCTTTTTACGGGACTCTTCTGCTCCTTCCTCTTCCCAAGTTTCCATTTGAGCTTCAGCACCCTCTCATATGTTAAGAATACTGCAGCACTGAATGTAAGGACATAGTACAGTTGTGTAAAATATTGCTAGGAAAGTAGATGTCCTTGCCTTCACTGTTGCAGTATTCACTCCATCCCCCTTGTCCTTTGTCTTCCTGGGTTCCTTGGACTGGTGTTCATAATGGGGCAATCAGTTCTGATTATGGTAGGCCTGAACATCACCTTTATGCCCTATGCTACGCAAGGAGAATTTGGGTGACATTTGGCATACCTTAAAGCAACAGTAATCTTTGGTAGACTGGCCGAATGTCGGGCTTCCACGGCAGGGACTCCCATATGTTAAGAATACAGCACCAGTGAAGGCAAGGGCATCTACCATTATGGTACGATTTTACACAACTGTACTTTATCAGTTTTACTCACCATTAAATTCCCATTCCTTCCTGTTCACTTGTTTTCAGTTCTACTCACTATTTGGGTGCTGACTTTTTGGGGACAACATATTGGATTTAGTCATCACAAATATGGGACCCCATTGTACCACACCCATTATCACTCCCTCTCTGGTCAGACCAGACCACAAACTGATAACCCTGGATGTCCTCACCCCTCCAACTCCCCCAGTCAAAGAAACCATCGTAAAAAAACCTTTCCAAAGCAAACTTCAAACTACTTGCATCAGAAGTGGAAAGCTTCACTATTCCCTTGCAGAAGGATAATAATATACAGGATGCAGAATCCTACACCAAGGCACTTTATATACATCTTCAGGATTGCATGGACCATGCTATCCCAAATAAAACCAAGACTCCTTCCTCAAGCAAGAAGAAACCAGTCAGGTGGACCCCGGCCATAAGCAAACTATACAATAAAAGGAGGAGACTTCTACAAAAAAAGGCCAAATCTCAAGTAGAAAAATCATCCCTGATCAGCATTAGTAAGAAATTGAGGGCCCTCATCAAGTCAACTAATGCTAATTTTGAAAAGAAAGTTGTCAAGGATGCCAAGGATAACCATAAGGCCTTCTATGGGTACTTCAAAAACCTAAATGGCAATGCTCAGGTCTGTTTTGAGCTAGTACAAAATGGAACAAAATACACTGACTCCACTGACATTGCCAACATCTTGGCTGATAGGTTCAGTGCAAATTTCTCCCCCCCCTCACCACCTACAGGGCCTATTACTATTCCAGGGGATTGTGTAACTCCAATTATTACTGATACGTTGGTTGATAAGGCTCTATCTAAAGCTAAAAACACTGCCTCCATGGGACCAGATGGTGTCCCGGGCTGTGTCATACGCGAGCTCCAAAATGAATTAACCCCGCATCTGAATACCCTGTTCAGTCTCAGCATCTCGACAGGATATGTGCCCATAGAATGGCGCACAGCAACGGTGGTTCCGCTGCACAAGGGTGGGCCCACAACTGACCCTGGGAACTACCGACCAATAAGCCTGACCAGTCTGATCTGTAAGGCAATGGAGCGAATCATTATGGAACTCATAAATGGAGAGATTGGGAACCTCCAAACACTTGCCCCCACACAGTTCGGCTTCATCAAGGGCAGATCATGCCTCCTGAACCTGGTGGATGTCTTTGAGACAGTTACTCAGGATATAGATAAGGGAAAGGAGGTACACACAGCTTGCTTACCTTGACCTTGCTAAAGCATTTGACACCATTCCCCATTCAGGTATTATTGATAAACTCACTAACCTGGGCATAAACCCTTACGTCACAAGATGGATTGCAAACTGGCTCTCAGACAGATCCCACAAAGTAAGAGTAGTGGGATCTATGTCCGAATCCAGACCAGTAATGAGCGGTGTGCCTCAGGGCTCTGTCCTGGTGCCCTCCTGTTTGGCATATACTTCTCAGAAGTACAGGCAAGCACTGAAGGGCTATTGGTGACCAAGTTTGCAGACGACTGCAAACTGGGTGTTATAACAGAATCTCCGGCCGACGTGGATATCCTCCAGAAGGGCCTTAATGAGACTGATGCATGGTGTCAAAGCCATGGTCTCAAGCTAAATGCTAAAAAATGCTTAGTAATCCCCTTTGGAAAAAACAGAGTACCTGTGAACTACCACATAGGAGGTAACCCCCTGAAATCTGAAGAAGTAATAAGGGATCTAGGGACCCAAGTAGATAGTCAGCTTTCCTTTGATAACCATGTTGCCAAGGTGGTTAGAAAATCCTTCTATGTGACCCATCTGATCACGAAAGGGTTCGCATCAAGATCTAAGGATGTAGTGGTGCCCCTCTACACTTCCCTTATCAGACCCATTATTGAGTACAATGCACCAATTGGAATGTACCTGGCTAGGCATCTCCAGCAGCTAGAGAGACCACAGAGGTAACTCACTAAGAGGATTACTGGCCTCAAACGGTTGCCCTATGCAGCACGATTGAAAAAACGAAGGCTTTTCTCTGTTGCATACTGCCTTCTCAGAGGCGATTTCCGTCTAACATACAGAGCCATGTCCAACCCAGAACTGTCGAACATGCTCCATCTTAACAAAACCAAATCTACTCGAGCTACACGCTCTAGGGATATAAACCTCAGCACAACAATGAATAGAACATGCTGAAGGGATAGATTCCCTTTGCAAAGACTTCCCTTGCTATGGAACAAGGTCCCAATCTACATAAGACAGAGCCCCTCAATATTACTCTTCAAGAGGAACCTTGATGAGTGAAAGGGTAACAGAAAGTTCACACCAGGGATCATACCAACAGCTCTACTAGATAGGGGCCAAGGGTACTAGCTGCAAGATCAAGGGCCTAGGGAACTAACCAAAGGGGCGGTGACTATCGCACAACGTCGCTGGGCTAATATATGCCTTCGGGCAGATAGCCCAGTACCTACCTATGAACCTAAACATGGACTAAACCCTTGGCTAGGCTTATAAGAGCCTCAGGTCTAATAGCCTAGTAACCTCCTATGATCCTATTATCCTATTAGATCCTTATTCCTTCCTGCTCTGTTATCAGTTCCACTCACCATTAGAACCTTTTTCCTTCCTGCTCTGTTGTTATCAATTTAAGTCACCATTAGATCCTTATTCCTTTCTACTCAGTTGTTATCAGTTTTACTCACCATTAGATCTGTACTCCTTCCTGCTCCATTGCCATCAGGTCCACTCATTCTTCGTTCCATATTCCTTCCTGCTCTGTTGTTAGCATATCAACTCGCCATTAGATCCCTATTCCTTCCTGCTCAGTTGTCATCAATTGCACTCACTATTAAATCTGTATTCCTTCCTTTTCAGTTGTTACATGTTTTACTTATGATTAGAACTTTATTCCTTCCTGGGTCTGTTGATATCAGTTCCATTCAGCAGTTGATCCTTACTTCTTCCTGCTCTGCTTTTATCAGTTCAACTCAACATTAGATCCTTATTCCTTCCTGGGATTTCTATCAGTTCCACTCGTCTTACATTAGGGTCTCTGACCCTAAGTTTTACAGGTATACCTTGTACCTTTCTGGCTTTCTACACAAACATAGATTTTCTGTATCAAAGTTTTACTTGTCTGACATTGAACAAGTAACCCTTGTAAAAATTCTCAAAAGTGTATACTGTTGGTCTGTCTTCCTGCTAAACATAAATAACATTAAGTGCTGAGTGCAGGTTTTAGGCCCTTACATTAAACTTACCTCTGCTGTGGTGTCTTGAGTCAATCAAGGTCCCCCTCTAACCACTCCTACTGCCTTCTCTCTCTCCCCACCCCCATTTTTCCTCAAACAGGTTAAACTGCTACAACTTAGTACAGGCATCATTTTCAAATCTAGGTGCTTAGGATTTCCCTTTCTCTTCCCCCCTTGGCTGACCTGATGTGACTCACAGTGTAAGTATCTTCATTGTATGGATTTTTTACTGTTTTTGTGCATAACTGAATAACCTTATGCTAAATTCTGATACTGCACAGCCTGCTCATTTTTTGTTGCAGAAGCTGTATAAGTAGCTAGTGACTTAACTGAATTTCTGTGGTAATATTTGTGTTTAAACTGAACCTGTACCTAGAGAAAGCTATAATCAGAGCTACTACTTGCTGCATATGTTTTTAATGTTTAAGTTGCTCACACACATTGAATAAGTGTTTTTATAACCTGAATAACTTGTGTTAGCTATACCTAATTGCTTGTACTGACAACTTTCCAGGTGTACAATTGTGAATGATTTAGTTTTTCTGGTATATCTGTAAAATCTGGCAAGTGTTTATTTACTGCATTGCTCTCTCGCTAAGGTTTCTTAGCTATACATCCTAGTCCACTCTGAAGTGTTCTACTTTACCCCCCCCCCAAACCTTTCTGAATGTACTATTTTAAAATAACTGCCCGTTGCTGCCTTAATGCTTACCCTAGAATCTCTGCTTCTCTCTTTTCCTAGTTGCCTCCACTAGCATACTGCAGCTGCTGTATAACGGTGTCTACAGGATTGCAATTTGGCTACCACACTCTCAACAAAAACAGTTTTTCTCCCAGCAATTAAACAAAGTAGGTTACACATATAAAAACATTTGTTAAGCTTACTCTTACAGTGCTTGTGTAACTAGGCGAGTCACTATTTTGGTCAGATATAGGACTCTTTTCTACTTGAGTGTTTACCTCCTTCCCCTGTCACTAAAGTACACTGACTTTTACATTAGTGTCTCTGACTCTAATTTTTACAGGTATACCTTGTACCTTTCTGGCTTTCTACACAAACATAGATTTTCTGTATCAAAGTTTTACTTGTCTGACATTGAACAAGTAACCCTTGTAAAAATCCTCAAAAGTGTATACTGTTGGTCTGTCTTTCCTGCTAAACATAAATAACATTAAGTGCTGAGTGCAGGTTTTAGGCCCTTACATTACACTTACCTCTGCTGTGGTGTCTTGAGTCAATCAAGGTCCCCCTCTAACCACTCCTACTACCTTCTCTCTTCCCCACCCCCATTTTTCCTCAAACAGGTTAAACTGCTACAACAGTAATTTCTCCCTGCACTTTCTCAGCTAGAGCGTCTTCTGTGTGGAGGCATACGTGAATGGGCGTACCTTCGTTGAAGGTTGTGCGTCAGGGCTGGTAACCCGGTACGTAAAAATCCACTACCAATCATTAGCGGACTGGAGTTCCGCTGTGGCGACCCCTGACCAGGAAAAACCGAAAGACACAAACAAACATACTCTCTCACATAGCCCAGAAAATTATACCCTGCAGCTATTAATTTATCCTGCAAGTGCATAACCTATAGATTAAAAATAGCCTAAAAATTTGGTGTAAAAAGAAACTAATCTAAATACAGCCATAAGCCCAGGGAAATACTTGGAGTCAGTGTTAGCCCCGCTCCCTGCCCCCAATTTCACCTGTCCCCACTACTCCTACATTTAAACTACAGTCAGCCACTCCCCTCATACTAAGATCCATTCATGGAACTGTCCTCCCCCCACACCCATTCCAATCATTGAACAGCCCTCCCACACACCCATTTTCTTCTCTTCCATTCTTCCACACCCTGTTAGCACAATCAACCATCAAATTTGGCCCACCCCCCCCAAACAAAATGCAAACAAGTAAAAGAATAATAATTACCTTAATGCCTATACTGTTTCTATTTTACCATCTTACTGCCTATGAACAAATACTTGACCATGGTATTCACTACCCACAAGGTCAAACAGACAACCACGACTATACACATAACACCAAACACTGTGTCATCCCCAGCAAACCGAATACACGACCCTTAATAATATATCACCCCTGCAAAACCACAAAACACAATCCTAAAGACAAAGACTATATAAAACTAATAAACAAACTCCTAAAGCTTAGAATATCCTGTCACTATAACCTTATAACACACAGGGATATTCATCCCAACCCTGGCCCACCCACACCCAATAACCTCCACTCCCGTACCACAACCATCACAGTCAAGCTACCCTTTTTTACTTCCACTAGTTCCCTCGTAGCATTTCACATAAATATTAGAAGTATTAACAATAAGATTCCCAGCCTACACGCCCTCCTAGCAACCCACTCCCTAGACATTATGTGTCTTACGGAAACCTGGCTAAAACCTAGTACTACAGACAATGAGATACTATCCCCAGGATATAATATACACCGGTTAGACCGTGCTACTAGGAAAGGAGGTGGGATAGCAGTCCTTTACAAAAACACTCTTAACTGTTAATGGAGACACCATTCAACCACTCCAATTCAACAATGCTGAACTCCTCATAACCAAATTACAGATTAACCAGTACAAATGTTTAAACATCGTCTGTGGAAACATTCCACCAGGCAACAACTTAAATACTCTAGAGGATATCCTGTAGTGGTTATCTACTTCTTATCCCCAAGAAACCATAGTTCTTGGTGACTTTAACACCGACTGGCACCCATTCTCCTCTGAACCCCCCCCCCACTCCTATAAACTTATCTGGGTTTAAACAGACCATAACCTCTCCCACTAGGATAAACAAACCGACCAACAGGGAAAGTATCCTGGACTGGATCCTAGTTAACAACCAACCCCAACTGCATACGGCTGGCACTCTCCCTGATAACCTTAGCGACCATTTTCTAACCTATATCATAAAACATAAGGTAGGAAACCCTCACCAGACCAAATATAAAACAGTGAGAAACAGAAAAAACCGTGACACTGCAATATTCCTAAATGAACTACAAACAGTTGACTGGTCAAAACTAAAACATCTACCATTAGAAGAGGCTGTAGCTCACTTTAACACTAAATTCCTAAGTATCCTTGATTCCCATGCTCCAGCCAGTACAATAAACTCTAGATCAAACACAGCACCATGGCTCACAAAAGAGACCAAATCTAAAATCAAAGCTAGAAACAGAGCCTGGGCCAGCTGGAGAAGAACCAAAGCCTCACTTGACTATCTAAAATATCGTTAACTCAGGAATGACACAAAAAAATCTATTTTACTGGATAAAAAAAGCTTCTACCATAATCTCATATAAAAACACCAAAACAAACCCCAAAAGTTCTGGGCAGGCTTAAATCAACTACTTCAGCCAGGACATTTTACCACCCCAACCCTGGCTAACCATACCCATAGTTCCCCAAAGACCATAGCTAGCGCTTATAATAACTTTTTCACCAAAACAATCCAATCCCTAGCAAATCACCTAACCTCCCCAAACTTAAACCACACGCCTAATTTATCCACAAATCACCCTGAATTTAGCCTCCAGCCAATATCCACTAGTTTTATGAAAATTTTCTTAAAAAAACTAAAACCTACCACTCCCACTGCTGACCTCCTCCCTGCAGAGTACCTACAAATAGCTTCAGATGCCATTGCATATCCCATATCTATCCTTATCATAGGTTCATAGATTAGTACTAGGCTAACTGCCCTTGCAAGCCATTTTAAACAAAGCCAATTATCCGCTGTGAGATTCAAACCCTGTACCTTGTGTTTGTAAGGCAAACATCTTAACCATTAGGCCATCCTCTCAACCCCCCCCAACAGAACCTTATCCAAAAATGCTATCTCCTCCCTCTGGAAAATATCCATGTCATCCCACTCCATAAAGGCGGTAGCTGAATAGACAAGTCCAAGTATAGACCCATTGCCATTCTTTCCCCACTAGCCAAAATAATGGAGAAATGTGTACACAAGCAACCAATGCAATATCTTACACAGAATAACTTACTAACCATATTTCCCAGCATGGCTTCAGGCCATACCAGAGCACCACGTCAGCCCTCCTTTCCTTTACTAATGCCATAAACAATAACAGAAATGACAATAGACTAACCTCGGCCCCCTTCCTTGACCTATCAAAAGCCTTTGACATGGTCAACCATGAACTTCTCATTCTTTCTCTAAAATCCATTTCCCTCAACATGCACACTATCCAGTGGTTCCAGTCCTACCTAACTGGTAGACAACAGGCGGTACTATGGCAGGGCAAACTCTCCAGTCAGCTACCTCTCACACTTGGTGTCCCTAAAGGCTCCATACTAGGCCCACTACTCTTCTCTATTTTTATCAATAATCTTCCCACTGCTATCCCTAAAGCTATCTGTATTCAATATGCAGATGATTCCCCTCTCATCTGTTCAGCCACCTCCTCATCCGAACAACAAATCTTAACCAAAAATACATTTAGCACTATTGAGAACTGGCTTTCCAACCAACGCCTACTACTGAACCCCAATAAAACTAAACTTCTACTCTTCACCCCCCACTAATAGATCTGCCACACTTTCATTCTCTGTCACGTCTAACAATGGCACCACTATCTCCCCAGATCAACACAGGGTTATCATAGACAATAATCTCAAATTTGACCTACAGGTCAACAAAACCATAGAGACCATCAATAAGCTTGGATCACTGTATAGAAACAAGACACTGTTAACCCCACTGGCTACGACTGAAATCGCCCGATCACACCTACTCGCTACTCTTTTATATGCCTCGCCTGTACTCTCAAACCTCAATAAAACCGAACTAAGTAAGCTGTCCCATAGCTACAACTATATTGCCAGATTCGCCACTGGCTCCACCTGTAGAAGCCACCACTGCCAGAACCTGAAACAACTAGAATGGCTAGAACTGCCCAGTTTAATTCAATTCAATCAACTCTTAATAGCACACAAAGTTCTGTACCACCCTAAAGTTACCCCCTCTCTTATAAATATTAATGTTAAGTTGTCAATCTCGCCTTCATTCTTGCTGGATTGGTTCGGAGCCGAACCTCGGCTCCAACTCGGCCAATACTAAAGCTCGAGAGCTATTCCACCGGCTCGAGGCTCCCCTATATCCCACAATGCTAGGCAGTAACTACTCAGATCTAATTTGCCGCTTAGCTGATGAGGTGCTTCTTCTACCGGCTCTGGCAGGTTAGTAAGTTTTCTAATTAGAAACTTCTTTTTCAACCCCTAATTTTTTTCCCTTTATCATAGTTTTATTTGTAGTTTGACAGTAGTTTAAATCGGGTCCCCCTCAAGTGTCTAAAATCCGTTTTTATCCCCTTTTTAACCTTTAGGCCTTTGGCCTTTTCCTCTCCTTCCTCTAGTCCTTCAGTGTGACTGAATTTTTTGCTTAAGGGTGTGTTTGTGTGTTGTGCTTGTGTTTTCACACTAAGTTTCGATGTCCAAAGACTCCAAGGTCTCAGGCTTCAGGAAGTGTGATTCGTGCTGTCAGAAAATGTCTCTGACAGACGGTCACACTTCTTGCGTATATTGCCTGGGACCTTTGCACCTGCAGGACTCATGTGCTGTATGTCATGCATTCAGCCCTAGAGTCCTGCAGGAACGCAAAAATAAATTGATTTTGCGTGGCTTGTTAAAGCCTGAAGGCCCCTGACTCAGTCTGTGTCGGGGAAGCCTTCTAAGACTTCCAGACTGTCAGCTCCAGTTTCTGAGCCGTCCCCTGGAAGCATTAGATCGGCTTCGACATCGGCTCCGGCTGGAGCTGATGTTTCCAAGTCTCATACTATCGCCTCGGCTCCGGCTGGAGCCGAGGTTGACAAGACTCAGTCGGCTCCAATAGGCTTATCGGAGCCACCTGCTAAGAAGAGGTCTAGGTCCCCTTCCATCGGCTCCATACATTCGGCGCCATGATCTCCTCTTCTATCAGAACGAAGCCATAGGTCTCACTCCTCTCCGTCCTCCAGGCTGTCCGACCATAATTTACAAAGGGTGGTGAGTAGACTTCTCAAGTCCGAGGCACTAGCCCAAATGCTGCATAGCCCTACTCAACAGTCAGCGGCTATTTCCATCCCTGATTTTATTCCTCCTCCAACTCCATTGAGTTCGGAGCCGGGGCTCATCGGAGCCATGGCTGTTGGTGCTTCGGAGCCGATACCTTCCCTTTCGGCTCCGTCATCTGCTCTGATTTCCTCATTGGAGGGATCTCGGCGCCGGGCTTCCCTCGTCGGCTCCGAGGGGGCAAGTGGCATCGGACCCTTGTCCGACCCCGTTCTCCCTCTCGGGGCGTCAGTGCTGGTGAGTTCGGCTCCGACATCGACCTCGGAGCCGTCCCTGTCGGTGCTGGGGGGGTCCTTGTCTCCTCGGAGTGGGGACCTCCGGCCTTGCGTGATAGGGGTGCCTTCGAGGTCATGCGGAGCGTGCTAGACCCAGTGTCTACCCCACAGTCAGCTCCGTCAGTTCCTCCCTCTTCAGTGCCTGCGGTGATTTCTACCCATCCACTTGTATCAGACCGCAGAGAGCCAGCTCCTCAGGTTTCCCCATTGGGAATTTCCTCCTCTTCCGAGGCCTCTCCTGATCCGGTAGGAGAACCCCCTCGGAAGAGACAGTGAAAGAGGAAGCACATGACTCCCCTGAGTCTATCACCTCTGACACTGACTTGGAGGAATCTGAGGGTTCCCCTCGATCCCCCTCTGAGGATGTCTCCTTTGCTGACATCCTTGAAATCCTGAAACAGAGGGGGAACTGGCCTGCCCTTAACCCTTCAGAGGACGAGTCAGTTTACCTTGAGGCGTTTGGCTCTCGCCCTTCCACCTCCTGGGTGTCCCCTCCCTTTGACCCCCTTATGGAAGTGGTGGCAAGGAAGGCTTGGACAGCCCCTGATTCAGTGGAACCTACCCCAAGGAGGCCGTCAAAATTTATTAATGCCCCTAAGGACAAGGACTTTCTATCAAAAGGTGTCTCTGTTGATGCCATGGTGGTGGCCGCAGCCACTAAGAAGGAGTTAGCTGATCCTTCTGTACCTGTCCATCCTCCTAATAAGGAGTCTAGGACCATGGACAGGTACGGTAAGCGGATGTTTTCCTCAGCGACCTTCTCAATGCGGTCGCTGAACTATTTGTGTCACTTCACCCGTCTCCAGAGAGATTTGCTCAAAGATATGGGTGAGGCTATACAGGATCCAACAGCTGAGGGGTTCCAAGACAAAATGAACTCCCAGTTGGCAACCCTGAATTTGATTGTTAACTCCTCCATGCGGCTTATCTCATATGCTGCTGATGGGGCGAGTAGGGCCGCAGGCACAGGTGTAGCTTTATGATGTCACGCTTGGATGCCTCTTTGCAATTTTGCGGACCCTTTCAAGGCGTTCTTCACCAACTCCCCCTTTGATGGCTCAACATTGTTTGGTCCTCAGGTGAAGGATACATTGACTAGGTGCGAGGTGGAAGGTAAGACTCTCTCTGCCGTGGGAGCCCGTTTTTCTACCCCTTCTAGACCTTATCCAAAAGGTCAGAGGGGGGGAAAAATGTGGTTCCGCAAGCCTCAGGGAGTCTCATCTGACGCACAAGGTCGATTCCCCTCTAGAGGCAGAGGGGGGAATAACAATAGACGTCGCCCTAGAGGCAGAGGAGGTCCGCAAAACCAGGGTAGCAGAGAAACTTTCTCTGATAAACCCTTTCAGCATTCCTGAGGAGCTGCCCGGCTGTCCATCTTCGGAGGCAGTCAGGGAAAGATTATCACTGTACCCAAAAGCCTGGCTTTCCCTCACCCAAGACAAATGGGTACAGTCAATCATATCCGAGGGTTACAAAATTCCCTTTATTCACACCCCTTCCCAACCCAAAGGATCCCTTCCAGACATTCCACCCAGTCTAAGGGAACAAGCAGCACTAGAAATATCAAAGCTGCTATCAAAAAAAGCTATCCAATCAGTCCCAGCAGACCAGCAAGGATCCGGAATCTACTCCAAATTCTTTTTGGTACCAAAAAAAAAACAGGGGACTGGAGACCTCTACTGGATCTCAGCAAGTTAAACAATTATATCAAAAAAACAAAATTCCGGATGGTCACGCTACAGTCCATTCTACCCTTCTTGGGTCAGGACAATTGGATGTGCTCGATAGACCTTCAGGATGCATACTACCACATCAAAATGCACAGACGCTCCAGGAGGTTTCTCCACTTCAGGCTGGGAGCCAGTCACTACCAGTTCAGAGCCCTGCCCTTTGGTCTCACTACAGCCCCCCGAATGTTTACCAAATGCATGGCAGTGGTCGCGGCTCACTTGAGACGTCAAGGATTCCAGGTGTTTCCATATTTAGATGACTGGCTCCTTACTGCCACCACCAGACATCAACTACTTCTAGCCAGAGACTTCACCATCCAAACTTGCCAAGCTCTAGGCATTTCAATAAATTTCGAAAAATCTGCCTTGTCGCCTTGTAAATCTATTACCTTTATAGGCGCCACCTTAGATACACTCAATCTTTCCACCAGACTTACAGAGCAAAGAGTGTTAGATATCCGCAAACAGGTTTACCTTCTACTACAATGCAACAAGATCAAAGCCAGGGTGGTCTTGAAGGTATTAGGACTCATGGCAGCTACAATCACCCTGCTCCCCTTAGCTCGTTTCCATATGAGAATCCTTCAATGAATGCTGTTTACTCAATGGTCCTTCCAACAGCTTCCAATGTCGCACATCATATTAATAACTCAATCATGCAAGAATCACCTGTCTTGGTGGATCACATCACCTCAAGTTCTCCAAGGCAGACCTTTCGTCCCCCCCCAGTCGCCACGGTGACAACGGACGCCTACCTGATTGGGTGGGGGGGGGGGCATTATCAGGGCAGGACACTACTGGGCACATGGCAACCTTTCGAGTGCCACTTGCACATAAATGTCTTAGAGATGAGAGCAGTGCTTTTAGCGTTGCAAGCCCTTCAACACTCTCTTCCCATGGGGACTATTGCAATTCAGACTGACAACATGTCTGTAGTGTGGTACATCAACAAACAGGGCAGAACCAGATCCTACCCTTTATGTCGAGAGGCACTCAGACTTTGGCAGTGGATGATTTCTTCTCAGTGTTTTCTGATAGCAACGCACATTCCTGGGAAGTCCAACGTGATTGCGGACAAGTTGAGCAGGGCCATTCTGATGCCCCATGAGTGGTCTCTGAAGAAATCAGTGTTGGAAGAAGTCTTTCAAAGATGGGGCCAGCCTTACTGCGATATTTTTGCTACTCCCCAAAACAGCAAGTGTCGTGACTTCTTCACTCTCTTCCCGTTACCAGGCCATCCCATCAGAGACGCTCTAGTCCACGATTGGCCCCGGGGACTTCTGTATGCTTTTCCTCCCTTTCCACTGATATCTCAATTAATTCAGAAAGATATCGCCTTGAGAGTTACGATGATCTTCATTGCCCCTTACTGGCCTCGACAGATATGGTTTCCATTCCTCCATCATTACCTATTGGAGCAGCCTTGGCATCTGGACCCGGTGCCAGATATGTTGACCCACCAGTCGGGCCAGCTGCACCACTCCCTTCATTCTCTCAACCTCACAGCATGGTTTCTCCAATTCCTACCCTAGCCAGGTTTCCTTCAATCTCTCATTCGGTCCGGAACATCCTGATAGCCTCTCACAAATCTTCTACCAGGAAGATTTATAATAGTAAATGGAAACATTTTTCCTTCTGGGCAGCATCAAAGAATATAGACCCCTTCACTGCACCTATCCAGTCTATCCTAGACTTTCTGGCAGAGCTCTTCCATTTAGGCTCTTCTTCTTCTACCATTAGAGTACAACTAGCTGCTATATCTAATTTTCATGTAGGAGTCTCAGACTCCAGTATCATGTCCCATAAGCTCTGCAAAGCCTTTTTAAGAGGTATTTTTCTGCTCAAGCCCCCAATCAA
Organism: Protopterus annectens; assembly: GCF_019279795.1. Lineage (NCBI taxonomy): Eukaryota > Metazoa > Chordata > Ceratodontiformes > Protopteridae > Protopterus > Protopterus annectens. The sequence continues at coordinate 839,712,701 of NC_056732.1, forward strand.
AGATCCCCCGCCTCAATGGGACTTGAATTTGGTTCTGACATCCTTGATCCTCCCTCCCTTCGAACCAGCGACTTCATGCCCTCTTAAGCTGCTCTCATGGAAAACACTTTTTCTAGTAGCCATAACTTCAGCTAGAAGGGTATCTGAACTTCATGCTCTGTGCAGTCGTCCTCCTTACTTAGTTTTCCACAAAGATAGGGTGTCCCTCCGGACTAATCCGTCCTTCCTACCTAAAGTTTCCTCTGAGACAAATCTGAACCAAACGATTGATCTCCCAGTATTCTTCCCTCACTATTCCAACAGGTCAGAACAAAAGTTACATTTTCTAGATGTTCACCGCCAACTTAGATATTATTTGGACAGGACTAAACAGTTCAGGAAATCTGATCAACTTTTCCTGTCTTATGCGGAAGGGAAATTGGGCCTTCCAGTTACTAAGGTATCCCTTTCAAGATGGCTTACCTCTATAATTACTTTCATCTATGAAATCAGACATCAAAAACTGCCTTCAAGACCTAGAGCTCATTCAGCTAGGGCATTAGCTACATCTGTAGCTTTTCAGGACAGGCTGCCCATAGATTCCATTTGCGCAGCAGCCACTTGGGCTTCTCCTCATACCTTCATTTTACATTACAAATTGGATATGGCCTCCAGAAACCGTGCCAGCTTTGGTTCCACTGTTCTCAAGAGTCTGTTCCGATAGGCCACCCGGAATAAGGTGCTAGGGACGCGGTCCCATCCAGCAAGAATGAAGGCGAGATTGACAACTTAACATTAAGAAGTTATGTACCTACCATAACGTTCCATGTTAGTTGTCTTCTTCTCGCCTTCTTTCTTGCGTCCCACCCTCCTTCCCCCTAGCCTGGACAGACCGATAGGAAATTTTGGGATCTTCCTTTGGAGTTTCCTTCCCACATGTTCTACCACCTCTATTCCCCCTTTTATGTTTGTGGTAGCTTACATTCAGGTTTATATAGAGGTGGGTTCTTTTTTCTCCATACTATGGAGACCAGAACTGCTTGGTTTAGCTATCAGACAAGATCTGAGTAGTTACTGCCTAGCATTGTGGGATATAGGGGAGCCTCAAGCCGGTGGAATTAGCTCTCAAGCTTTAGTATTGGCCGAGTCAGAGCCGAGGTTCGGCTCCGAACCCATCCAGCAAGAAAGAAGGCGAGAAGAAGACAACTAACATGGAACGTTATGGTAGGTACATAACTTCTTATTAAGCCATATAGCAACCTGAGATCCCTATGGTCAGCCGACAAATTACTGGTACAAACCCATAAAGCTAATAACTCAGCTGGTGAATCCCTGTTCACCAACTTTGTTGGCAAAACCTGGAATGCCTTGCCAAACTATATAACCCTACAATCCTCCAAAAGTCTCTTAAAAAAAAAAACTCAAACAGTATCTCAAATTGAACTGGCTATGCCCATGTACCAACCTGGATTAAGTTATAAAACAATAGCATAATCAGTAATTATCATAACATCCAACTACATCACAATGCTATGTATCCAATCTTACTTGTAATTATTTCTGTCCATGAGAACTGTGAGTCCCTACTAGGGACTAAATGTGAATTATAATCTTACTTGTAATTGTCTCTGTCCATGAGAACTGTGAGTCCCTACTAGGGAACATTACTAAACCAATGTACGTAAGATATAGTACCACTCTGTTTTTATATATTCTAATTGTTTTCTAACTTCTTGTGTAACCTTTGTATGTCTGTCCATGAGAACTGTGAATCCCTACTAGGAACACTTCTAAACCAATGCACATAAGGTATATTACCACTTTTTTATATATTCTAATTGTTTTCTAACTTCTTGTGTAACCTTTTGTATGTTTGACTTTGTGGAGCTTTTCTCCCTGGGCCTCCGCTGAAAATGGGCATGTATACAGTCGGACTATCCCAGTAAACAAATGTAAAATAAATAAATGAGATCATAAAATAAATAAATAAATTAGATCCACATTCCTTTATGCTCGGTTGTTACCAGTTTTCCTCACCATGAGATCCTTATTCCTTCCTACTGTGTTGTCGTCAGTTCCATTCATCATTAGATCCTTATTCCTTCTTGCTCAGTTGTTATCAGTTTTACTGATTATTACACCATTATGCTTTCCTGCACTGTTATCAGTTTTACTCAGCATTAGATCCTTACTTCTTCCTGCTCATTTATCACTTTTACTCTTCATTACATCCCTATTCCTTTGTGCTCTTTTGCAATTAGTTCCACCCAACATTAGATCCTTATTCCTTCCTGCTCTGTTATCAGTTTTACTCACCATTAGATCATAGGATCATAGGAAGTTACTAGGCTATTGGCCCTAAGGCACTTACAAGCCTAGCCAAGAATTTTGCCCATGTTCCAACAAGTCAGCACCCTATGCCACTGTCCAGCAGGGACATAGGTGGAATCTCAGGGGTGTATTTTCTGTTTCCCATCCAGTTATCCGGGTTGGGCTTAAAAATGTTTAATGAGGTATTCTGCTTTACATGAAGAGGGAGTCTATTCCAGAAAAGGGGGAGTCTCTGGGACATAAATCTGCCCTGCTAACAAGTTCTATTGATGTCGCAGACCAGGTTGAGGTTGCATGTGCGGGTTACTCGAGTAGAGCTTGACTTGCGGATATGCAGCAGTCCTATCGGGGGGAGTCTGAGATTGCTTTGTATGCTAGACAGAGGTCATGTCTGAGGAGTCTGTAGGAGACTGAATAGAGAGACAAGGATTTTAGCCTATCTGTGTAGGGTAGATGTTTGAGGCCATGGATTCTCCAAGTGAGGAACCTCTGTGGTCTCTCCAGCTGCTGCATGTGCTTTGTGAGCTACATGTCGAAAGGGGCATTGTACTCAATAATGGGTCTTATAAGGGAAAAATACAGCAATGTTATGACCACCTTGTCCATGGTTGAGATACCCTTACTAATGAGGTGGGCCATGTAGAAAGCTTTCTGTACAATGGAGGCAATATGGTGGTCATAATTCAGTTTGCTATCAACCTGGGTGCCCAAGTCTCTCACTACTGATTGTGTGCTTAGGACCTTATTATCAATGTGATAATTTGTGGGGATGTCACTCTCCCTAAAAGGGATGATGAAGCATTTTTGGCATTCAGTTTGAGGCCATGTTTCTGGCACCAGTCATTTGTTTGGGTGAGACCCTCTTGGAGGATGTCCACATCACTAGGGGAATTGATGACAGCACCCAGCTTGCAGTCATCTACAAACTTTGTCAGCCATACCTCGCTAGATTTGGCCTGCACCTCCGAGAAGTATATCGTAAACAGCAGAGACCCCAAGACTGATCCCTGGGGCACACCACTTGTTCTGTGTCTACTACTCGAGTTGGTTTCCCCTATTTTGACTAGGTGGGTTCTATCAGTGATCCAGTTTGCTACCCATCTGGTAACATATGAATTGATGTCTAGTTGAGAGAGTTTATCTTTTATACCTGAGTGGGGAATAGTATAGAAGGCTTTGGCCAGGTCAAGGTGTGCACCGTCTTCCCCTCGTCTATGGCCTTGGTGACTGACTCAAAGAAGTCAACCAAATTTAACAGGCACGACCTCACCTTGACAAAACCAAAACCAAACTGTGTGGGATCAAGTGTCTGGAGGTTGCCAATGCCGTTGTTAATAAGGTCCATGATAATTCCCTCCATGACCTTGCAGATGATGGGTCTAGACCTTCCAGGATCAATGGACGCTTCACCTTTGTGCAAAGGGATGACAGTAGTTGTCCTCCAATTGGCTGGGATGAGGCTGGTTCTCATGTTTTGGTTGAATAGGGTGCCTAATGATGCTGCAAATTCCTGCCTGAGTTCATGTAGGATGCAGCCTGGGATGTTATCGGGTCCCATGGAGGCTGTATTTTTTGCCTTTGTGAGGGCAGTGATGACATGCTCCCTAGAGCTAAAGGGAGAGGGGGGGGCAGGTACTGGGGATGTCCTGTTTTACTGATGAGGGGACAGAGGAGTGAAGCTTTCACTGAAACTGTCTGCCAGCAGGTTGGCTATATCTACAGCATTTGTGTATGTGGTGTCCTTGACCACCAGTTCTGAGCAGATCTGGGTACTTCCCTTGAGATTGCGGACATATGTGAAGAAGGCCTTAAGATTGTCTTTAGTACATGTGGCCAGCTTGGACTCGAAATTTGCTTTGGAGGATTTCACTAGTGCTCTCATTTGCATGTTCAGGCTAAGGTAAGATTGCTTCCAACTAGGCACCTGCTCCTTTTGGTCCTGGACAGCAATTTGTTTCCTTTTATTATAGAGTTTATTTATTGTAGATGTCCACCAGACAGGTTTACTCTTCCTTGAAGAGGATGATTTTGTCCTGTCTGGTATTCCTGATTCCATGCAGCTATATAAATCCTCATATAGTACTTTGGTATAGGTTTGGACATATGTGCCAGTTCCTAAGGAGAGGGAAGGATGTGTGAAGCTGTTTATACCTTCCCTCAGGAGGTTCTAATCCGCTTTGGAGAAGTTTTTTGCTTGACTCTAGCTAGGGGAGAGTCGGGGGAGATGGTGACTTCAAAAGTGACTGCTTTGTGATCGGATCTTACCAGGGATGATGACAGTGTAGGGATGCTGCAGTGATTACTTATGCTGGTTAATACCAAGTCCAAGATATTTTCACCTCATATGGGGATGTCAACCAACTGGTCCAAGGGATTTGCATTGACGAAATCAAGGAATCTCTGGGCATTTGTGTTTTGGCATAAGTATTTCTTCCAATCTATGGTTGGATAGTTAAAGTCGTCCAGGATCAGGGTAAAGGGTCGAATCTTGATAGATTTGAAGAGGTCCAGATAGTTGGAGTAGGCATCTTGAGTCAGAGTTGGAGGCCTATAGCTAGCTATGATTTGAATAGGGGTCTTGTCAATTGTTAACTGCACATGAAGTATTTCCTGTGCATCATACCGTTTGATAAGCCTAGAGGTGTGTATGCCTTTTATATATATATTGCAGCTCCACCCCTTTTGCTTTGCTGCCCACAGTTTAGGGTCTGACTAATAGGATGAGTAACATGGTATGGCTGGCGTGCTCTCCACAACTTTGAACCAGGTTTCTGTGACTGCACAAATGTCAGCTTCTTCCAAGGTTAAAAATACTTGCAGTGAGTGCAGTTTCATGTTTGGACTCCTAACGTTTAGCAGTATGACCTTTAATTTACATTTTGATCTTATGGTATTGCCTTAAAAAGGCAATATGGGGGAGGCAAGAGCCTTTGCCAGGAGCCTGAAGCCCAAGGGAGGCAGATGCAGGCCATCTCTGGCAAAGAATCGTGGTTTGTCAATCATGTCAACCCAGGCTGTGAGGTACTGGATCCCCTTGGAATGACACCAGAAACTAAGCCAATTATTAAAGTCAATCATTTTCTGTTTTTATTGAGGCATCATTCTGGGTGACAGAATGCTACTTAAGGCTAGGAACATACCTGCCTGGGACACATACTCAGTGAGCTCAATCATGTCTCTCTTCATCTAGTCCAGGGAGGTACATCTCAAGTCATTCACTCCAACATGCACTATGACAGAGTCATAACAGTACCCGTTGAGAGACTTGAATGCATTGGTGATATGGTGGATTCTGGCACCCGACAAACAACTAACCGTGACATTCTCCTTATCCAGCCTGGTGAGGGGCACATCTGTGTGTCTCACAATGGAGTCTCCTATGACTACTATGTTGGGTTTATGTTTAGGCCTCAGTGGCTGTGAGACGCAGGTGTGTGGACTTTGTGTGGTGTGGTGGGCAGTGGGGTTCACATGCGTTTATGTCTCGGAGGTCTATTTTGTTTGGGTATGCTCTGTTGAGGATTCCCACATATGTGGGGGTGTTTTGTGTAGGTGTGGGTGATGCTTGAGGTGTGGTGTTCATGTTGCCAACCTTCTCAGTGCCAGATATAGTAGTTTGTGGGGGAGAGAGCAATGACACTAGATGTGTGATGTAATTGCATCTCTCACAAACTGTGTTCCAAGGTGGTAGTAGAGGGTTGTCCATGTACATGAGGCAGTTGCTACACTGTCTCAGGATGTCCATATTAATCAGACTGGCAAGAGAAACTGTAGGAAATTGTCCATCCATATTTGTCAGAAACTGAATGAGCAAAAACAGTAAAGGGAGGAAGGTCTAAGAGTAGTACTACTAGATGATAACACAAGTGTTACTAAGAGAAAATTTGTAGCTGGAATACCTCAAAAAGGCTTAAAAAACATGCAGCTGAAGCTCTGGATGCAGCAGAACTGTGTCTAGACTATGCTACTCAATTTTAAGGTTAAGAACACAGTAAAAAACTCACAATGAAGCACATATTAATCACTTATAGTCAATAGAACAGAACTCACAGTATGAAAAAATACAGTTAAACAGTAACAAAATGCAGTAAAATGCAGTTAAACAGTAATGAATTGCAGGAGATAGCAATGAAATATAGTTAGTCAGTAGATTGTTTTAAAACAGTAGCTCAAAATCACAACAGTAACAGACAGCACAAATAAAGCAGCAATTCAGTAGAATACTGTCATCAGTTTAATGAGGCTACCAACAAACAGTAATACATATGGCAAACTAAATGCAGTTGAACTCCTAAGCACAAGCAGAAAAATGAAGTAGGAAGAGGTACAGTTTTTTTTTTTTTTTAGTAGAAAGTGAGGAGATGGAAGATAATAATATAATTCAAGGATGAGAAGCGAAAATGGTGGGCCTTTACAAAGTTTTCACTATAAACAGTAGAATGAGTTGATGTAATGTGTCTGGAGGTGTGTCCAGTATCAACTTTATACTAGAGAAAGGCAGTCCTTATTCGTTTCTACTCTGTTGTTATCAGTTTTACTCACCATTAGATCCTTGTTCATTTCTGCTCCATTGCCATCAGTTACAATTATCATTCGATCCTTATCCCTTCCTGCTCTGTTTTTATCAGTTCCACTCATCATTAGATGGTTATTCCTTTCTGCTCTGTTATCCTTTCCACTCACCATTAGATTCTTATTCCCTCCTGCTCTGTAAACATAATTTCCATTCACCATTAGATCCTTATTGCTTCCAGCTTTACTGTTATCAGTTCCACTCACCACTAAATCCATAGTCCTTCCTGTGCTGTTGTTCTCAATTTTACTCACCATTAGATCCTTATCCCTTCAGGCTTTGTTGTTATTAGTTGTACTTACCATTAGATCCTTATTCCTTCCTACTGTGTGGTAATCAGTTCCACTTAACATAAGATCCTTATTCCTTCCTGTTCTTTTATTATCAGTTTTACTCACCATTACATCCCTATTCCTTCCTGCTTTGCTGCCATCACTTCCACTGATCATTGGATCCTTATTCCTTCCTGCAATGTTTTTATCAGTTCCACTCAACATTACATCATTTTCTTTCTGCTCTGTTATCAGGTTTACTCACCATTAGATCCTTTTTGCCTTCCTGCTCCATTGACATCGGTTCCACTCTTCATTAGATCCTAATTCCTTCCTGCTCTGTTGTTTTCTGTTCAACTCGCCATTAGATCCTTATTCATTTCTTGTCAGTTGCTATCAGTTCCACTCACAATTAGATCCTTACTACTACCCACTCAGTTGATACCAGTTTTACTTATTATTAGATTTTTATTACTTCCTGCCCCGTTGTAATCAGTTCCACTCAACATTAGATCTATATTGCATCCTGTTCTGTTGTCTTCAGTTTAACTCACCATTTGATCCATATTTCTTCCTGCTCTGTTACTAGTTTTACTCACCATTGCATTCTTATTCCTTCCTACTGTGTTGTCATCAGTTCCACTCACCATTAGATCCTTATTCCTTTTTGCTCAGTTATTATAAGTTTTACGTATCATTAGATCTTTATTCCGTCCTGCTCAGTTGTTATCAGTTTTACTCACATTTCCTTTTTATTCCTTCCCACTATGTTATCAGTTACACTCAGTATTAAATCCTTATCTCTTCCTATTCCGTTGTTTTCCATTCAAATCACTATTAGATCCTTTTCCTTCCTTCTCTGTCATTATTAGTTTCACTCCCCATTAGATCATTATTCCTTCCTGCTCTGTTATCATCAGTTTCGCTCAGCATTATATCCTTTTTCCTTCCTGCTCCAGTACTATCAGTTCCACTCGCCATTAGATCCACATTCCTTTCTGCTCTGTTATTATCAGCTTTACTCACCATTAGATCATTATTCCTTCTAACTCTGTTGTCATCAATTCCAGTCACCATTAGATCCTTATTACTTCCTGCTCTTTTGATTTCAATTTCACTCACTATAAGATCTTTATTCCTTCCTGCTCCATTGCCATCAATTCCATTTGCCATTAGATCCTTATTCCTTCCTGCTCTGTTGTTATCAGTTTTACTCACCATTAAATCCTCATTTATTCCTGTTAAGTTGTTTTCAGTTCCACTCACCATTAGATACATATTCATTCCTCCTCAGATGTTACCAGTTTTACTCACCTTTAGATACTTATTTCTTCCTGCTCTGTTGTTATTAGTTCAACTCACCATTAGATCCTTATTCCTTTCTGCTCAGGTGTCATCGGTTCCACTCCCCATTAGATCCTTATTCCTGCTCAGTTGTTACACGTTTTACTTATCATTAGATCTTTACTTCTTCCTGCTCAGTTTATATCGGTTCCATTCACTATTAGATCCTTTTCCCTTCCTGCTCTGTTTTTATCAGTTCAGCTCACCATTAGATCCTTATTCCTTCCTGCTCCTTTGCTATCTGTTCCGCTCATCACCAGATCCACTTTCCTTTCTGCTCTGTTATCAGTTTTACTCACCATTAGATCCTTATTCCTTCCTACTCTGGTGTCATCAGTTTGACTCATCATTAAATCCTTATTCCTTCTTGCTCAGTTGTTATCAGTTTACCTGGTTATTAGATCTTTAATCTTTCATGCTCTGTTGTTAGCAGTTTACTCACCATTTGATTATTTTTTTCTTCCTGCTCAGTTATCACTTTTAATCAACATTAGATCCATATTCCTTCTTGCTCTGTTGTTATCAGTTTTACTTAACACTACATCCTTATTTCTTCCTACTCTGGTGTCATCAGTTCCACTCATACCTCTCAACATCTTAGGGCAAGAAATCTGGACAAAGCCATAAATAATGGGGGACAAAGACCCCAGAATAGGGACACTATTTAAATATTGCTTTTATAAACTTAGAATGTTGAGAGAATAACAGGTTTAATATTAATATGAATTTTCAGAAGTGTATGGAGTCTGAAACTCAAATTTATTTTCTGACTTTAACCCTCAATGATTTACCAGAAAAAGACAATTTTATGAGAAACAGACCCAAAATATGAGGCAAAAATCTGGACATTCTATGAAAATATGTACAGTTGAGAGGTATGGTTCCACTCACCATTAGATCCTTATTCCTTCTTGCCCTTTTCTTTTCAGTTCTATCCATCATAAGATCTCTATTCCTTCCTGTTGTGTTGCCATCAGTTTCATTCACCATTAAATTCTTATTCCTTCCTACTCTGTTATTAGTTCCACTCCCCATTAGATCTATATTCCTTACTTTTCTGTTGTTGTTCGTTCCACTCCCCAGTAGATCCATTTTCCTTCCTGCTCCATTGCCATCAGTTCCACTCACTATTGTATCCATATTCTGTTCTGCTCAGTTGTTACATGTTTAGTTATCATTAAATCTGTATTCCTTCCTGCTCTGTTGATAACAATTACATTCACCATTAAATTCTTATTCCTTCCTGCTCTGTTTTTATCAGTTCAACTCACTATTAGATCCACATTGCTTTTTGGTCTGTTGTTATTAGTTTTACTCACGAGTAGATCCCTATTCCTTCGTGCTCTATTATCAAATTTACTCACCAGTAGATCCTTATTCCTTCCTACTCTGTTGTCATCCTTAGTTAGATCATTATTCCTTCTTGCTCAGTCATCAGTTTCACTGATTATTAGATCCCTATTATTTCCTGCTCTGCTGTTATCAGGTTTACTCACCATTAGATCCTTGTTTCTTCCTGCTCATTTATCAGTTCCACTCTTAATTAGATCCTTATTCCTTTGTGCTCTGTCATCAGTTCCATTCACCATTAAATCTGTATTCCTTCCTGCTCTATTATCAGTTTTACTCACCAGTAGATCCTTATTCCTTCCTACTCTGTTGTCATCAGTTCTACTCTTAGGTAGATCATTATTCCTTCTTGCTCAGTCACCAGTTTCACTGATTTTTAGATCCTTATTCTTTCCTGCTCTGTTGTTATCATCTTTACTCACCATTAGATCCTTGTTTCTTCTTGCTCATTTATCAGTTTTGCTCATCATTAGATCCCTGTTCCTTCCTGCTCTGTTGGAATCAATTGCACTCAACATTAGATCCATATTTCTTCCTGCTATGTTGTTATCAGTTTTACTCAGCATTACATCCTTATTCCTTCCTACTTTGGTGTCATTAGTTCCACTCACCATCAGCTCCTTATTCCTTCCTGTTCAGTTGTTATCAGTTTTACTTATCATTAGACTATTATTCCTTCTTGCCTTTTTGTTGTCAGTTCCACTCACCACTGGATCCTTATTCCTTCCTGCTCTATCAGTTTCACTCACCATTAAATTCTCATCATTCTGCTCAGTAGTTTTCAGTTTTACTCACCATTAGTTCCTTATTGCTTCCTGTTCCATTATCAGTTCCTGTCACCATTAGATCCATATTCCTTCCTGCTCCATTGCCATCAGTTCCACTCATGATTAGATCCTTAGTATCACTTCCACTTTCCATCAGTTCAATATTACTTTCTGCTCTGTTACCATTTCACCTCACCATTCGATCATTATTCCTTCCTGCTCAGTTGTCATTAGTTCCACTCACTATTATATCCATATTCTGTTTTGCTCAGTTGTTACATGTTTTAGCTATCATTAAATCTTTGTTCCTTCCCGCTCTGTTGATATCAAGTTACATTCACCATTAAATTCTTATCCTTCCTGCTCTGTTTTTATCAGTTAAACTCACTATTCGATCCACATTCCTTTCTGCTCTGTTGTTATCAGTTGTACTCACCCTTAAATCTTTGTTTTTTCCTGCTCTTTTATCAGTTTTACTCATCATTAGATCTTTAGTCTTTCATGCTCTGTTGGAATCAATTGCACTCAACATTAGATCCTTATTCCTTCCTTCTCTGTTGCCTTAAGTTCAACTCTTCCTTAGATCCATATTTCTTCCTGCTATGTTATCAGTTTTACTCGGCATTACATCTTTATTCCTTCCTACATTAGTGTTATTAGTTGCAGTCACCATCAGCTCCTTATTACTTCCTGTTTAGTTTTCAGTTTTACTTATCATTCGATCATTGTTCCTTCTTGCCCTTTTGTTGTCAGTTCCACACACTGTTAGAGCCTTATTCCTTCCTGCTCTGTTGTTATCAGTTTTACTCACCATTAAATCCTCATTCTTTCCTGCCCAGTTGCTTTCTGTTCTACTCACCATTAGATCAATATTCCTTCCTGATCAGTTATCTGTTTCACTCAGTATTAGATCCTTATTGGTTCTTGTTCTGTTATCAGTTTTATTCACCATTAGATCGTTATTCCTTCTTGCTCAGTTGTTATCAGTTTCACTCACCGATACATCCTTATTTTTTAATGCTCGCTTGTTGTCATTTTTTTCCTTCCTGCTCTATCAGTTCCAGTCACAGTTTGATCTTGATACCTTCCTGCTCTGTTGTTATCATTTCCAGTCATCATTAGATACGTATTCCTTTCTGCTTTGTTGTTATCAGTACCACTAACCATTACAGTCCTTATTCCTTCTTGTTCTGTTGTGGTCTGTTTGAGTCACTATTAGATCCTTATTCCTTCCTACTCTGTCATTATTAGTTCCACTCACCATTAGATCCATATTCCTTCCTGCTCTGGTGTTATCAGTATTAGTCAACATTGGATCTTTATTCCTTCCTGCTCTGTTGTTATCAGTTCACTCATCATTAGATCCATATTCCATCCTGCTTTTTTGTTATCCGCTCTGCTCACCATGACATCCTTATTCCTTCCTGCTCAATTATAAGTCTTACTCAACATTAGATCCTTATTCCTTCCTTGTCCATTGTCATCAGTTCCACATACCATTGCATCCACATTCCTTCCAAGCTCTGCTATCAGTTTTACTCATCATTAGAACCGTATTCCTTCCTGCTCTGTTGATGTCATTTACACTTACCCTTAGGTACTTATTCCTTCCTGTTTTGTTTTTATCAGTTTTACTTACCATTAAATCCTTATTCCTTCCTGCTCTGTTATCAGTTCCACTCACCATTACATCCTTATACTCTCCTGGTCTTTTGTTTCAGTTTTACTGCTTCCTGATTTGTTGTTATCAGTTCCAGTTACCATTAGATCCTTATTCCTTCCTACTCTGTGGTCATCAGTTCTACTCACTATTAGATCCCTATTCCTTCCTTCTCTGTTGTTGTTGTGCTTACCTCCACTCACCACTGTATCCTTTTTCCATCCTGCTCTGTTGATATTAGTTCCATTCACCAATAGATCCTTGTTTATTGCTGCTATTTTTTCATTTCCACTCATCATTATATCCTTATTCCTTCCTGCTCTGTTTTTATCAGTTAAAGACAATATTAGATCCTTATTTTTCCTACTCAGTTGCTATCAGTTCCACTCACCATTAGATCCACTATCCTTTCTGCTCTGTTTTTATCAGTTTTACCCACCATTTGATCTTTATTCCTTCCTACTCTGTCATCAGTACCAGTCATCATTAGATTGGTATTCCTTCCTCCTCTTTTGTGTTCAGTTCCACTCAGCATAAAATCTTTATTCCTTCTTGATTAGATCATTACTCCTTCCTGGTCTGTTGTTATTAGTTTTACTCACCATGAAATCCTCATTCATTCTTGATCAGTTGTCTTCAGTTCTACTCACCATTAGATCCTTATTCCTTCCTGTTCTGTTATCAGTTTTACTCACCAATAGATCCCTTTTCCTTCCTGCTCAGTTGACATCAGTTCTACTCGCCATTAGAACCTTACTCCTTCCTGCTCGTTCAGTTTTACTCACCAATAGATCCTTTTTCCTTCCTGCTCCATTGACATTGGTTCCACTCATCATTACATCCTAATTCCTTCCTGCTGTGTTGCTATCAGTTCGACTCACTATTAGATTCTTATTTCCTTCTTGTCAGTTGCTATCAATTCCACTAACAATTAGATCATTATTCCTTCCTGCTCAGTTGCTAATAGTTTTACTTATCATTAGGTCTTTATTCCTGCCTGCACTCTTATCAGTTTTACTCACCATTTGATCCTTATTTCTTCCAGCTCAGTTATCAGTTTTAATCACCATTAGATCCCTATTCCTCCCTACTCTGTTATCAGTTCTACTCGCCATTAGATCCTTATTGCTTCCTGCTCAGTAGTTATCAGTTTCACTTCTCAATAGATCTTTATTCCTTCTTGCTCTGTTGGTATCAGTTCCACTCTCTATAAAATCCTTATTCCTTTCTGCTCTTTTGCCATGAGTTGCACTCACCATTCGATCTTTAGTCCTTCCTGCTTAGATGTTATCAGTTTTACTTACCATTATGTTTGTATTCCTTCTTGCTTTTTTGTTGTCAGTTCCACTCATCATTAAATAATTATCCTTTCCTATTCTGTTGTTATCCATTCTAGTCACTATTACATCCTTTTTCCTTCTTACTCTGTCATTATTAGTTGCACTCACCATTAGATCGTTATTACTTCCTGACCTGTTATCATCAGTTGCACTCACCATCAGATCCTTATTCCCTCCTGTTCCATTGCCTTCACTTCCACTCATCATTAGATCCTTATTTCTTCCTCCTCTGTTAGCAGTTTCACTCAACATTAGATCCCCTACTCCTTCCTGCTCTGTTGTTGTTGTGGTTAGCTCTGCTCACCAATAGATCCTTATCCCTTCCTGATCTAACATCAGTTCCACTCACCTATATATCCTTTTTCCTTCATGCTCTGTTGATATCCATTTCTTTCACCATTAGGTTCTTGTTCCTTCCTGCTATATTTTCAGTTCCACTCACCATTAGATCCTTATTCCTTCCTGCAACATTTGTATCAGTTCAGCTCAACATTATTTATTTTTATTTATTTAACATTTGTTTACGAGAAAGTCCGACTTGGTACTAACCAAATTTTCAGTGGAGGCCCAGGGAGAAACGCTCCAGATGCATGTCTTTGTAATGTCATTAGATCCTTTTCCTTCCTGCTCTGTTGTTATCTGTTCCTATCGCCATTAGATCCTTATTCCTTCCTGCTCCATTACCAACAGTTCCACTCACCATTAGATCTTTATTCCTTCCTGGTTCATGTCCAGCAGTTCCACCCACTGTTAGATCCTTATTTTTTCCTGCACAGTTATCACTTTTACTCCTCATTACATCCTTAGTCCTTTGTGCTCTATTGCCATCAGCTTCACTCACCATTAGATCCTTTTTCTTTATTTTGTTGTTATCAGTTCCACTCACAATCAGAGCCATTTTCCTAACTGCTCTGTTGTTGTCACTTCTACTCACCATTAGATCCATATCCCTTCCTGCTCTGTTGTTATCACTTCCACTTACCAGAAGATCCTTATTCCTTTCTACACCGTGGTCATCAGTTCCACCCACCATAATGTCCCTTTTCCTTCCTGCTCTGTTGATATCAGTTCCTCTCACCATTAGATTTACATTCCTTTCTGCTCTGTTTTTATCAGTTTTACTCACCATTAGATCCTTATTCCTTCCTGCTATTTTATTATCAGTTTTACTCAACACAACTGGAAGCAATAAGGAACTAATGGTATCAGTTCTGCTAACCATTAGATGCCTATTCCTTCCTTCACAGTTATCGGTTGTACTCACCATTAGATCTGTATTCCTTCTTGCTTCATTGCCATCAGTTCCACTCATACTTAGATCCTTATTCCTTCTTGGTCTATCACTTCCACTTACCATGAGTTCCATACTCCTTCCTGCTCTGTTGTTGCCAGTTCAAGTTGCCATTAGATCCTTATTCCTTCCTTCTTAGTTTTCATCAGTACCACTCACTATTAGATCTGTATTCCTTCCTGCTCAGATTCATGTTTTACTTATGATTAGAACTTTATTCCTGGCAGCACCACAGCCTGTGAGAGATGCACTTATCTAGCCAAACTGGAGGTAAATGTCTCTCCAAACAAAGACTGAACTTGACAGTCAAGAGGAGAAGGTAAACACTTGCACCACACCACACTCATCACATAGTCCCACTAAACCTACACCACCAAAATCCATACATAGAAACACAAAAACTTTCTTGGAGGCTCTCAATAATAATCTTCTCAAGCAACAGAGACCTCCAAAGCAGAAACGCAAGCAACCTCCACCCCCAACACAACCCAAATGACACACAGCCCACAGACTCAGTGTGCCACTCAACTACAGCTCATAAGGCAAAACAACGTACCCAACACACTAGTCATAGGTGACTCTATAGTCAGGCACACTGATGTCCCACTCACCAGGCTAAACAAGGAGAAGGTTACTGTCAGTCTGTTGGGTGCCAGGATCCACCACATAATTCAAGCACACAGGTCACTCCAGAACAAGTACAAATATGACTCTGTCATTGTCCATGTTGGTGTGAATGACCAGAGATGTACCTCCCTGGACTATATGAAAAGAGACATGGAAGAGCTCTCCGATCTTGTAGACCAGGCAGGTATGATCCTAGCCCTGAGTAGCATCCTGCCATTACCCAGAATGATACCGCAGTACAAGGACAAAATGATTGACTTCAACAATTGGCTAAGCTTCTGGTGTCATTCTAAGGGGATCCAGTATCTGTCTGCCTGAGACAATATGGTCGACAGACCATGATGCTTTGGCCTGCACCTGTCACTCCTGGGATTCTGGATACTGGCTAAGGCTCTTGCTGCCCCTATAGTGCCTTTTTTAGGCAAGGTTCAAATGACAAATTCACCACCGTAACAGGAATAGGCAAGAAAAAACTGGGGGTAATGCTACTCAATGCTAGAAGTCTAAATCTCAAAATGCACTTCCTCAAGGCACTCCTTAAAATGGAGAACATCTATATCTGTGCAGTGACTGAGAACTGGTTCAAGGCTCCAGAGAACACCACTGCATTACCAGGCTATAACTCATACCACACTTTTCGGCCACCTAACTTGGACAGGAACACCAAAGGTGGAGGTGTGTCCATATTCATTAAGGATATCCACACCTCCAGGCTAGTTGCTCAACATAATGCATCCGAGGTTATCCAAGTGCAACTAACTCTGGGCAAAACTGCAATCCAAATTGTAGCTTGCTACAGATCCCCCACCATGACCCAGGATTCCTACTCCTCTTTTCTTGATATACTGGAAAATATTAGGGTCTAACCAAACACCCTAATGATGGGTGATTTCAACTACCCCACTATTAACTGGGAAAACTACTCATGTACCAACTCCTTCGCTCAATGATTTCTGGAATTCATAAATTCCAGTGCCTTGGATCAACTTATCCACACCCCCACCAGAGGCAACAATATCCTAGAACTAGTTATTACCAACATGAGTGACCGGTGTTCCACACCTGAAGTCAACTCCTCGTTGGTCAGATCCAACCATAAACTAATCGCCCTAGATATCCACATCCCGCCCCACCCCCCATTAAGGAAATCATGGTAAAAAATTTCTCCAAAGCCAACTTCATTCTTCTTAAGACAGAAATGATGAACTTCATGACACCCATGCAGATGGACAATACAGTTACGACTGCTGAATCCTACACAGATGCACTCTATAAGTACTTACACAAGTGCATGTTTCGTGCTATCCCAAACAGAACCAAGATGCTATCCTCCAAAAAAAGGAAGCCAATCTGGTGGTTCCCCTGCCATAAACAAACTCTACAACAGAAGGAAGAAACTGTTGCAAAAGAGAGTAAAATCCCATGAGTGGAGGAGTTCCCTGGTCAGCCTCAGTAAGAAGCTGAGATCCCTTATAAGATCCTCCAAAGCTAGCTATGAAAACAGAATTGCCACTGATTCTAGGGACAACCACAGCGCATTCTATAGCTATGTCAAGAATCTCAATGGCAACACCCAGATCTGCTCTGAGTTACAGCACAACGGCATGAAAATTACATAACCAACTGATATTGCCAACATCCTGGCAGATAGGTTCAGTGCTAACTTTACACCCCTCTCACCCCCTAAAGGGCCCATATCTATACAGAAAGAATGCAGAGTCCCTGTAATCAAAGCTACACAGGTAAAAGCTGCACTCTCTAAAGACAAAAACACAGCATCTATGGGACCGGGCAACATCCCAGGCTGCATTTTACACGAACATCAGAATGAACTGGCTCCCCACCTAAGCACCATCTTCAGTCATAGTCTCACATCAGGCTTTGTGCCCACTGAATAGCACACAGCAACAGTTATCCCACTCCACAAAGGGGGAGCCACCACTGATCCTGGGAACTATCACCCTATTAGCCTGACAAGCCTGGTCTGTAAGGCCATGGAACTTATCATCATGGAACTCATAAACAAAGACATTGGTAACCTCCAAACTCTGGACCCCACCCAGTTCGGGTTTGTGAAAGGCAGATCATGCCTCCTGAACCTGATTGACTTCTTTGAGGCAGTCGGTTCACACAGCCTATCTTGACCTCGCCAAGGCTTTCGACACCATCCCCCATTCTGGAATTTATAGCTAAACTCACTAAACTAGGTATAAATCCCTACATCACAAGATGGGTTGCCAATTGGCTCACTGACAGAACCCACACTGTAATAGTTGCAGACTCCAAATCTGACTTCAAACCAGTGACAAGTGGAGTGCCACAGGGTTCAATCCTGGGACCTCTCCTGTTTGGTATCTACTTCTCTGAAGTACAGGCTAACACAGAAGGCCTTTGGCTAATGAAGTTCACAGATGACTGCAAACTAGGAGCCATAGTTGAGGCCCCAAATGATGTGGACATCCTAGAGAAGGGCCTCACTGAGACAGATGCCTGGTGTCAGAGCCATGGCCTCAAGCTCAATGCCAAAAATACATTGTCATCACCTTTGGTAAAAACTCTGTACCCATGAACTACCACATAGGTGGCAGTCTACTTAATGCCAAATGTGTGATTAGAGACCTGGGGACCCAGGTGGACAGTAGTCTCTCCTTTGATAATCACATCGCCACAGTACTCAGAAAATCCTTCTATGTGGCACACCTCATCACAAAAAGGTTCTCATCTAAGAAAAAAGAGGTCATTGTTCCCCTCTACTCGACACTCATTAGACCCATTATAGAGTACAATGCCCCTTTTGGAATGTACCTCACAAGACATCTGCAGCAGCTGGAAAGGCCACAAAAGTACCTCACAAAAAGGATTATTGGCCTCAAACAGGTGCCCTACACTGACCGTCTCAAAAAACTCCAGCTTTACTCTGTAGCATATCACCTACTCTGAGGTGATCTCTGCCTAACATATAAAGCTATGTCAAACCCAGAGCTGCTGGACATGCTACACCTAAAGAAATCCCAATCCCTCCAAGCTACACACTCTAGGGACCTAAACCTCGTCACCACAATAAACAAGACATGTTGGAGGGATAGATTCCTGTCCCAGAGACTTCCCATACTCTGGAACAAGCTACCCATTTATGTCAAGCAAAGTTCATCATTAGCACTCATCAAGAAAAATCTTGATAAGTGGATGGGAAATAGGAAATAAACCCTGGGGATGACTTCTGTGGCTCTGCTCGACAGGGGCACAGGAAAATAACTTTCTTGGGTGGCGTAAGCCAGGGAACCTTGTTGGCTAGGCTTACTTAGGCTCTTGGGCCAATAGCCTAGTACCTACCTATGAACCTACCTGCTTTGTTGATGTCAGTTCCATTCACCAGTTGATCCTTACACCTTCCTGTTCTGCTTTTATCAGTTAAACTTAACATTAGATCCGTATTCCTTCCTCCTTGGTTGCTATCAATTCACTCATCATTAGATCCTTATACCTTCGTGATCTGTTATCAGTTCCACTCACCATTATATCCTTTTTCCATCCTGCTTTGTTGATATCAGTTCCATTCACCATTAGATCCTT
Organism: Protopterus annectens; assembly: GCF_019279795.1. Classification (NCBI taxonomy): domain Eukaryota; kingdom Metazoa; phylum Chordata; order Ceratodontiformes; family Protopteridae; genus Protopterus; species Protopterus annectens. The sequence goes on from NC_056732.1 coordinate 839,731,808, forward strand.
GTTCGTTACTGCTACTTTTTTCATTTCCACTCACCATTAGATCTATTTTCCTTCCTGCTCTGTTTTTATCAGTTCAAGTCAAAATTAGATCCTTATTCCTTCCTATTCGGTTGCTATCAGTTCCACTCACCATTAGATCCACATTCCTTTCTGCTTTGTTGTTATCAGTTTTACTTACCATTAGATCCTTATTCCTTCCTTCTCTGTTGTCATCAGTTCCACTCACCACCGGATCCTTATATCTTCTTGTTCTTTTATTTTCATTTCCACTCACCATAATATCCTTATTTGTTCCTGCTCTATAGCCATCATTTCCACTCACCACTAGATCTTTATTCCTTCCTGCTCATTGTTATTAGTTCCACTCCCCATTAGATCCATATTGCTTCCTACTGTTTTGTTATCAGTTCTTCTCTCCATTGGATCCTTATTCCTTCCTGCTTTGTTGTTATCAAGTTTTGTTCAGCATTAAATCCTAATCATTCCTGCTCAGTTGTTTTCAGTTCTACTCACCATTAGATCCTTATTCCTTCCCACTGTCTTTTATCAATTTTACTCACCATTAGTTCCTTCTTGCTTCCTGTTCTGGTGTTTTCAGTTCTGCTCACCATTAGATCCATATTCCTTCCTTCTCAGTTGTAGTCACCATTAGGTCTGTATTCCTTCCTGGTCCAATGCCATCAGTTCCACTCATCCTCAGATCCTTATTCCTTCTTGTTCTGTTATCACTTCCACTTACCATTAGTGCCATATTCGTTCTTGCTATGTTGTTACCATATCAACTCACCAATAGATCCTTATTCCTTCCTGCTCAGGTGTCATCAGTACCACTCACTCACTATTAGATCTGTATTCCTTCCTGCTCTGTTGCTATCAGTTCCATTCACCAGTTGATTCTTACTCTTTTCTGCTCTGCTTTTATCAGTTCTACTCAACATTAGATCGACATTCCTTCCTGCTTGGTTGGTATCGGTTCCACTCACCATTAGATCCCTATTCCTTCCTGCTCTGTTGTTGTTGTTAGTTCTACTCTCCATTAGATCCTTATCCCTTCTTGATCTGTTATCATCAGTTCCACTCACCATTATATCCTTTTCCCATCCTACTCTGTTGACATCAGTTCCATTCACCATTAGATTCTTGTTCATTACTGCTAATTTTCTCATTCCCACACACCATTAGATCCTTATTCATTCCTGCTCTGTTTTTGTAAGGTTAACTCAACATTAGTTCCTTATTCCTTCCTACTTGGTTGCTATCAGTTCCACTCAGGATTAGATCCATATTCCTTTCTGCTCTGTTATCAGTTTTCCTCACTTGAGATCATTATTCCTTCCTACTCTATCATCAGTTACAATCATCATTAGATCCTTATTCCTTTTTACTCTATCAGTTTTACTGATTATTACAGCCTTATTCTCTATTACATCCTTATTCTCTTCTAATTTGTTATCAGTTTTACTCACCATTAGATCCTTATTTCACCCTGCTCAGTTATCAGTTTTACTTATAGTTATATCCCTATTCCTTCATGCTCTTTTGCAATCAGTTCCACTAAACATTAGATCCTTATTCTTTCATGCTCTTCAGTAATCTGTTCCACTTAACAATAGATCTTTATTCTATCTTGCTCCATTGTCAACAGTTCAACTTACAGTGCGCCCATATTCCTTCCTGCTCTGTTGTTACAAGCTTTATGCACCATTACATTCTTATTCCTTCCTAATCAGTTCCACTCACCATTAGATCCTTATTCCTTCTTACTCAGTTATCAGGTTTACTTATCATTAGATGTTTATTCCTTCCTGCTCTGTTGTTGAGGTTAGCTCTACTCACATGTTGATCCTTATTCTCTTCATGATCTGTTATCATCAGTCCACTTACCTATATATCATTTTTCCTTCCTGTTCTGTGGATATCAGTTCCATTCACCATTAGATCCTAGTTCCTTCCTGCTATATTTTCAGTTCAACTCACAATTAGATCGACATTCCTTTCTGCTCTGTTATCAGTTTTACTCACTAGTATATCCTTATTCCTTCCTACTCTGCTGTCATCAGTTCCAATTACCATTAGATCCTTATTCCTTCTTGCTCTTTTATTTTCAGTTCTACTCACCATAAGAATTTTATTACTTCCTGCTGTGTTGCCATCAGTTTTGCTCACCATTAGATCCCTATTCCTTCCTGCTCTGTTGTTATTAGTTCCACTCCCCATTAGATCCATATTCCTTCCTACTGTTTTGTTATCCGTTCTACTCTCCATTGGATCCTTATTCCTTCCTGCTCTATCAGTTTTACTTAGCATTAAATCCTTATCATTCCTGATCAGCTGATTTCATTTCTACTCACCATTAGATCCTTATTCCTTCCACCTCTCTTTTATTAGTTTTACTCACCATTATCAGTCTATAATACCTGAGTGGGGAATGGTGTTGAAGACCTTGCAAAGGCCTTTGACACCATTCGCCACTCAGGTATTATAGACAAGCTCACCAGCCTGAACATAAACCTCTACATCACGAGATGGGTTGCCAATTGGCTGACGGACAGAACCCGTATGATAAGAGTTGCGGGAGCTAGGTCTAACTCTAAACCGGTTACAAGTGGTGTTCACCAGGGCTCAGTCCTAGGACCCCTCCTGATCGGCATATACTTCTCAGAGGTACAGGCAAGCACAGGAGGACAATGGCTGACCAAGTTTGCGGACTACTGCAAACTAGGGGCTATAATTGACTCTCCGGCTGACACAGACATCCTCCAAAAGGGTCTCACTGAGACAGATACCTGGTGTCAAAACCATGGCCTCAAGCTAAATGCCAAAAAGTGCATAGTCATTCCCTTTAGAAAAAACAAACTACCCAAAAACTACCACATAGGTGGTAGACCCCTAAATACAGAAGATGTAATAAGGGATCTGGGAACCCAAGTAGATAGTAACCTCTCCTTTGATAATCACATTGCCAAAGTGGTTAGAAAAGCCTTCTATGTGGCCCACCTAATCACAAAAGGGTTTGCATCCAGATTGAAAGAGGTCATTGGGCTCCTCTATGCATCACTCATTAGACCCATCGTAGAGTACAATGTCCCATTTGGGATGTACCTTACAAGACACCTGCAACAACTGGAAAGACTTCAGAAGTACCTCACCAAGAGGATCACTGGCCTCAAGCAGATGCCCTATGCAGCTCGACTGAAGAAACTCCAGCTCTACTCAGTTGCATACTGCCTACTCAGAGGTGATCTCTGCCTGACATACAAGGCCATGTCCAACACAGTATTGATGGACATGCTCCACCTAAAGAAAACCATATCCCCTCGAGCCACATGCTCCAGGGATCTAAACCTCACCACAACAATAAATAGGACATGCTGGAGGGATAGATTCCTGTCCCAGAGACTTCCCATGCTCTGGAACAAGATTACAATCTACATTAGGCAGAGCTCCTCGCTAACTGTCTTCAAGAGAAACCTTGACGAGTGGATGGGAAACAGAAAGTTTACCCTAGGGATCACTTCAATGGCTCTGCTGGACAGAGGCACAGGGAACTAATCTAAGAGGGAGGCGAAAGCCAATACATTCTGGCTAGACTTATAAATGCCTTCGGGCAGATAGCCTAGTACCTACCTATGAACCTATAAGTTCCTTATTGCTTCCTGTTCTGGTGTTATCAGTCCCACTCACCATTAGATCCATATTCCTTCCTTCTCAGTTGTTATCAGTTGTACTCACCATTAGATCTGTATTCCTTCTTGGTCCAATGCCATCAGTTCCACTCATCCTCAGATTCTTATTCCTTCTTGCTCAGTTATCACTTCTAGTTACCATTAGTTACATATTCATTCCTGCTCTGTTGTTGTCATATCAACTCACCATTAGATCCTTATTCCTTCCTGCTTAGTTGTCATCAGAATCACTCACTCACTATTAGGTCTGTATTTCTTCCTGCTCAGTTGTTACATGTTTTATTTATCATTAGAACTTTATTGTATTTCTTCCTGCTCAGTTGTTACATGTTTTATTTATCATTAGAACTTTATTCCCTGCTGCTCTGTTGCTATCACTTCCATTCACCAGATGATCCTTACTCCTTCCTGCTCTGCTTTTATCAGTTATACTCAACATTAGATCCATATTCCTTCTTGCTAGTTGGTATCAGTTCAACTCATTATTAGGTCCTTATTCCTTCCTGCTCTGTTGTTATCAGTTCCACTCACCATTAGATCCTTATTGCTTCCCTCTCAGTTATCAGTTTTACTTATCATTAGATCTTTATTCCTTTGTGGTCTGTTGGTATCAGTTCCATTCTGTATTAGATTCTTATTCCTTTCTGCTCTTTTGCCATGAGTTGCACTCACCATTAGATCCGTATTCCTTCCTGCTCAGTTGTTATCAGTTTTACTCACCATTACTTTCTTCTTCCTTCCTGTTTTCTTCAGTTCCACTCACTATTACATCCTTATCCTTTCATGTTCTGTTGTTATCCATGAGAGTCACTATTAGATCCCTTTTCCTTCTTACTTTGTCATTATTAGTTGCACTCACCATTAGATCATAACTCCTTCCTGATCTGTTATCACCAGTTGGACTCACCATCAGATCCATATTCCTTGCTGTTCCATTGCCATCAGTTCCACTCATCATTATATCCTTATTCCTTCCTACCCTGTTGTTGTGGTTAGCTCTACTCGCAATTAGATCCTTATCCCTTCATGATCTGTTATCATCAGTTCCACTCACCTATATATCCTTTTTCATTCCTGCTCTGTTAGTATCATTTCCATTCACCAATAGATCCTTGTTCCTTCCTGCAACATTTTTATCAGTTCAACTCAACATTAGATCCTTATTCCTTCCTGCTTGGGTACTATCAGTTCCACTCACCATTAGATCATATTCCTTTATGCTCTGTTGTTATCAGTTGTACTCACCAGTAGATCCTTATTCCTTCCTAATCTGTTGCAATCAGTGCCACTTACCATTAGATCCTTATTCCTACTTGCTCTTTTGTTTTCAGTTCCACTTACTATAAGATCTTTATTCCTTCCTGGTGTGTTGCCATCAGTTTAGCTCACCATTAGATCCATATTCCTTCCATCCTTATTCCTTCTTGCTCTTTTGTTTTCAGTTCCACTCACCATAAGATCTTTATTCCTTCCTGGTGTGTTGCCATCAGTTTAGCTCACCATTAGATCCATATTCCTTCCGTCTCTCTTGTTATTAGTTCCACTCACAATTAGATCCATATTCCTTCCTGCTGTTTTGTTATCAATTCTACTCTGCACTGGATCATTCTTCCTTCCTTTTCTGTTATCAGTTTTACTCACCATTAAATCCTCATCATTCCTGCTCAGTTCTTTTCAGTTCTACTTGCCATTAGATCCTTATTCCTTCCTGCTCCCTTTTATCAATTTTACTCACCATTAGTTCCTTACTGCTTCCTGTTCTGGTGTTTTTAGTTCTGCTCACCATTAGATCCATATTCCTTCCTTCTCAGCTATCAGTTGTAGTTATAGTTAGATCTGTATTCCTTCCTGCTCCATTGCCATCAGTTCCACTCATCTTCAGATCTTTATTCCTTTTTGCTCTGTTATCACTTCCACTTACAATTAGTTCCATATTCATTCCTGCTCTGTTGTTACTATATCAATTCACCATTAGATCCTTATTCCTTCCTGGTCTACTGTCATCAGTACCATTCATTATTGGATCTGTATTCCTTCCTGCTCAGTTATTACATATTGTACTTATTAGAACTTTATTCCTTCCTGCTCTGTTGATAACCAGTTGCATTTACCAGTTGATCCTGACTTATTTCTGCCCTGCTTTTATCAATTCAACTCAACATTAGATCCTTATACCTCCCTGCTTGGTTGTTATCAGTTCCACTCATCATTAGATTCCTATTCCTTCCTGCTCTGTTGTTGTTGTCAGTTCTAGTCACCATTAGATCCTTATTTCCTGATCTGTTATCATCAGTTCCACATACCATTATATCCCTTTTCCTTCCTGCTCTGTTGATATCAGTTCCATTCACCATTATATCCTTCTTCCTTCCTTCTATTTTTTTTAATTTCCACTCACAGTTAGTTCCTTATTGATTCCTGCTCTGTTTTCAGCATTTCATCTCAACATTAGATCCTTATTCCCTCCTGCTCTGTTAGATCCACTTTCCTTTCTGCTGTGTTATCAGTTTTGCTCAACATTAGATCTTTATTCCTTCCTACTCTGTTGGCATCAATTCCAGTCATCACTAGATCCTTATTCTTTCCTGCTCTTCTGCGTTCAGTTCCACTCATAATAAATTCTTAATCCTTTCTGGTATTTTTCCATCAATTCCATTCACCATTAGATCCTTATTTCTTCCTGCTCTGTTGTTATTAATTCCACTTAGCATTAGATCCATATTATTTCCTGCTCTTCTGTTATCAGTTCTACTCACCATTAGAACCTTATTCTTTACTGCTCTTTATCAGTTTTACACACCATTATATCCTCATTCCTTCCTACTCTGGTGTCATCAGTTCCACTCATAATTAGGTCCTTATTCCTTCCTGCTCAGTTGTTATCAGGTTTACTCACTACTACATCTGTATTCCTTCCTTCTCCATTGCCATCAGTTCCACTCACATTTAGATCCATATTCCTTCCTTCTCAGTTGTTATCAGTTGTAGTTACAAGTAGATCTGTATTCCTTCCTGCTCCATTGTCATCAGTTCCACTCATCCACAGATCCTTATTCCTTCTTGCTCTGTTATCACTTCCACTTACCATTAGTTCCATATTCATTTCTGCTCTATTGTTACCATATCAACTCACCATTAGAACTTTATTTCCTCCTGTTCTGTTGCTATCAGTTCCATTCACCAGTTGATCCTTACTCCTTCTTGCTTGGTTGGTATCAGTTCCACTCATCATTAGAGCCCACTTTGCGAGGGACAGTCCCTCTTTGGACAGTTGTGTCCTGCAAAAAAATTGAAAAAAATGGCAAATGTCCTGATATTTTAGGACAAAAATATTTCATATGTGTTATGTAATAGTCGCATAAAACAGTTATTCTATATCTGAAACACCTAAATGTTATAAGAAACAGAATAAGTAACTAAAATGCCACAAGAATAAGCTTTTATTTGGGTAAAAAAGTGAAGTTCTGTCATTTGTACTGGCCTTAAGTATGTTTCGCCCTACAAAATCTGACCTTTCTCCCAAAAATGTCCCACTTTTGGGCATTTGAAAAGGTGGCAACCCTAAGAATATCTGCTGCTAGACAGCGGGTTCTTTGCCTCAAGAAAATAGGTGCTTGTAGAAGGAATATATTCTGTGCAATCCTGTGTAAAGTGCGTGCTGCATTTCCTCTGCATTTTTTATAACAGTGACGTCATTTGGCCCATACTTATTTCTCTGCTTTAATCTGAGTAGTTTAATGCTGTCGACCTCAGGGGCCCTAGATACGAGGAAGCTATAGGGTGTTTATTCTGTCTTTGTTTTTGTTTTGTTTTTTAAAGTATTATCGCAACCACATTCGGAACTGCAGAAGGGGCTTGCTTTCTAGCTGTTCTGCGGCCGAAAAATGTGGTTACCCTGTTTTGGGAACTGGTGTGTGTCAATGAAGTGAAAAGAATGGAAAGCAAGCCGCTGCTGCAGTTCCAGATGTGGTTGGCCAGAAAAAAAGTTCTGTTCAGTCCTGTCTGCGACGAAATTGAAGTGTATTAACATTCCAGATGCGTAGGAGCAAACCCCGCCTGTGACCATTTTGACTGCACCGCCCACTGTTTGAATGAAAGATGCAACCAAAACACTAGGTAATATAGACCTACAAACAGATTAGCAAAATTATAAAGAAAATACAGAAAACATTATTAATAGTAATTATATGCTTTTTTAAGTGAAATCCATGGTAAATTGAAATTAATCATATTAATTCATTAAAGGATCTTCTTTATAAGTAAAACCAGCATATTCTAACCATCCTATGACCTTTCTAGTTGAAGTTGTTAGTAAGCCATTAGAATGTGTTCCACATTTTTCCAATTTGTTCCACATTATGAAGGCGAGTATTCCTCGTTTTGGCGATGAAAGGTTGAGAGCTATGGCTCTTTCATTCTACTTTTACCAATGTTTTTATTAGTGGAACCAAGGTGTTCATGTCAGTGGCTCTTTCGTTCTACCGTTGCTTGAATGTTTTCATTAGTGGAACCACATTGTTTATGTCAATGGCCTTTCATTCTACTATTACAGTGCTTTTATTAGTTTAACCGCAGCGTTTCTGTCAGTGGCTCTCTCATTCTACTGTTGCCTAAATGCTTTTACTAGTGGAACTAGGGTTTCTGCCAGTGTCACTTTCATTCTACTGTTACTTGAATGTTTGGTTATTGGAACCGCAGTGTTCATGTCAGTGGCTTTTTCATTTCATTGCTACCCAATGTTTTATTAGTGGAATGGCAATATTTATGTCCGTGGCTCTTGGACTACGAGGGAAAATAATATAAAAATAAGTATGTCCTACGGTAGGTTTTCCACGTTGCAGGTAAGGACTTGCCACCACTATTCCAGAATTAATCCAGTACAAATAATATGGGTGGAACTTTCAGCTAGTTAGTATTATGCCATCCCATTGTGATATAGGGTGGTAGTAAGAAACTGTATTTCCTGGTTTGCAAGAATTGTCACAAGGGTTGCTAACCCTTAAATGCCCCCAATGTACCTGTATTTTCCTGTCATATTGGAAGTATTTTGATTGCTCTAATAATCGTAGAGGAGGGGGACTGCTCCGCCCTCCCGCATGTCAATCCCGGTGGGCATACCCATTCCTGCGCGAACTCGGTGGTGGGTTAATACACTTCAATTTCGCCCTGTCTGCATCGCATAAAAAAAAAAAAAAAGTGACATGTACTTCTTGCACTTTAATCCATTAACTGAGAGAATTAAATTCCATTACTTTCCTAAACTGCATCACAATTTTACAGCGTACTCTCACTTCTAGCATTTTACTCCTTTGTCCCCAATTCCTCTACCTGTGTGTTTACCCAATCTCAGACACAAGTGCTTAGTAACGTCACAAAACAGAACAACTCCTTCCTCAATAACATAAATAACGGATTGGGAGAATGCGTGGTCTTTCAATGAGTCTGCAAAACAGGGTCCGATTTTCAGTTGTAATTGGATTCACTAAGTACCGGGAGGACCAAAGCATCAAAAATAACCCAGCGCAGCATGTGCTGGGCACATTGGCTGCGAAGTGACCCAAAGCACCAAGAATAAAACAGATGGAAAGAGAAAAAATAGCACAAGACCACCCGTGATCTGTACTTCCTTCAGCTACAATGAAGGCTGCAGCCTAAGTCTGGCAAAGTTAAAACAGATTTCATTCTCGAAAGCCACAAGGGGGGTGCTGAAGGTTAAGTACTGTAGGCACTGGTCTCGGACTGTTTATAACTTGCCTTTAGTGCTGCTGTTTAGATTCTCTTCTCTTTTCCAGGAAGCGGGAAAGTTCTGCTCAGCTTTTAGGAAAGAGTTAAAAGGGAAAGTCCGTCCTGGCCGCAAGGAAGAAGGAAAGGTACATCGACCATGCATTCTCGCAATCACTTTATTTTATTTTATTGAGAGAGGAGTCGATAACATAAATAACGTGACTGCGAGAATACATGGTTGCGATAATACATAAGTACCATTTTTTTTAAGATCTCGTATGCTTAGCTTTGCATGTACTATGTGGGTCACGCTGCCTGTATCTCTGTGTTAATACTGTATAAAAGCAAACAAAAGAAAAAAAACAGCAAGGTTACAACAGTTATAGGCATAAATTAAGTACTTTAATAAAACATCTAGTTATTAGAATGGGATTTAACGGCTAGGCTTGTAAAGATCCTTGGGTCAATAGCCTAGTAACATCCTGTGAACCTTATTCCTTCCTGCTCTGTTGTTATCAGTTCCACACACAATTAGATGGCTATTCCTTCCTGCTCTGTTGTTGTTATTTCTATGCACCATTAAATCCTTATCCCTTCCTGATCTGTTACCATCAGTTGCACTCACCATTATATCCTTTTTCCATCCTGATGTGTTGATATCATATTCATTCACCATTAGTTCCTTGTTCGTTATTGCTAATTTTCTCATTTGTATTCACCATTAGATCCTTATTCCTTCCTGCTCTGTCTTTATAAGTTTAACTCAACATTAGATCCTTATTCCTTCCTGCTCTGTTGGTATCAGTCTCACTCACAATTAGATTCACATTCCTTTCTACTCTGTTGTTATTAGTTTTTCTTACCATTAGATCCTTATTCCTTCCTTCTCTGTTGTCATCAATGCCACACCATGAGATCCTTATTCCTTCTCGGTGTTTTGTTTTCAGTTCCTCACCATAAGATCTTTATTCCTTCCTGCTGTGTTGCCATCAGTTCATTCACCATTAAATCCTTATTCCTTCCTGCTCTGTTGGTATTAGGTTCATAGGTTCATATATAGGTAGGTACTAGGCTATCTGCCCAAAGGCATTTATAAGCCTAGCCAGAATGTGTTGGCTTTTGCTACCCCCTTAGATTAGTTCCCTGTGCCTCTGTCCAGCAGAGCCACTGAAGTGATCCCTGGGGTAAACGTTCTGTTTCCCATCCACTCATCAAGATTTCTCTTGAAGAGGGTTAGCGAGGAGCTCTGCCTAATGTAGATTGGAATCTTGTTCCAGAGCATGGGAAGTCTCTGGGACAGGAATCTATCCCTCCAGCATGTCTTATTTATTGTTGTGGTGAGGTTTAGATCCCTGGAGCGTGTGGCTTGAGGGGATATAGTTTTCTTTAGGTGGAGCATGTCCATCAATTCTGGGTTGGACATGGCCTTGTATGTCAGGGAGAGATCACCTCTGAGTAGGCGGTATGCAACCAAGTACAGTTGGAGTTTCTTCAGTCGAGCTGCATAGGGCATCTGCTTGTGGCCAGTGATCCTCTTGTTGAAGTATTTCTGTGGTCTTTCCAGTTGTTGCAGGTGTCTTGTAAGGTACATCCCAAATGGGGCATTGTACTCTATGATGGGTCTGATGAGTGATGCGTAGAGGGGTCCAATGACCTCTTTCGATCTGGATGCAAACCCTTTTGTGATTAATTGGGCAACATAGAAGGATTTTCTAACCACTTTGGCAATGTGATTATCAAAGGAGAGGTTACTATCTACTTGGATCCCCAGATCCCTTATTACGTCTTCCGTATTTAGGGGACTACCACCTATGTGGTAGTTTGTGGTACTTTGTTTTTCCCAAAGGGGATGACTATGCACTTTTTGGCATTTAGCTTGAGGCCATGGTTTTGACACCAGGTATCTGTCTCAGTGAGACCCTTTTGGCGGATGTCTGTGTCAGCCGGAGAGTCAGTTATAGCCCCTAATTTGCAGTCGTCTGTGAACTTGGTCAGCCATAGTCCTCCTGTGCTTGCCTGTACCTCTGAGAAGTATATGCCAAACAGGAGGGTTCCTAGGACTGAGCTCTGGGGAAAGCCACTTGTAACCGGTTTAAAGTCAGACCTAGCTCCCGCAACTCTTACCATATGGGTTCTGTCCATGAGCTAGTTGGCAACCCATCTCGTGATGTAGGGGTTTATGTTCAGGCTGGTGAGCTTGTCTATAATACCTGAGTGGGGAATGGTGTCGAAGGCCTTTGTGAGGTCTAGGTAGGCTGTGTGGACCACCTTTCCCTCGTCTATAGCCTTGGTAACTGTCTCAAAGAAGTCCACCAGGTTTAGGAGGCATGATCTTCCCTTAACAAAGCCGAACTGGGTAGGGTCCAGTATTTGGAGGTTCCCAATGTCTCTGTTAATGAGATCCATGATGATGTGCTCCATATCTTTGCAGACCAAGCTAGTCAGGCTTATAGGGCGATAGTTCCCGGAGTCCGTTGTGGCTCCACCTTTGTGGAGCAGAATAACTGTTGCTGTGCGCCACTCTGTGGGCATGTAGCCTGTGAAGAGGCTGAGTTTAAACAGTGTGTTTAGGTGAGGGGTTAGTTTATCTTTGAGCTCATGTAGGATGCAGCCTGGGACACTGTCTGGTCCCATTGATGCTGTGTTTTTGGCTTTGGAGAGGGCTGTTTTAACATGAGTGTCTGTGATTTTAGGGGCACTGCATTCTTCTGGTATAGTTATGGGCCCTTCTGAGGGTGAGATGGGGGTTAAGTTTGCACTAAGCCTGTCTGCCAGGATGTTGGCTGTATCGGTCAGTCCAATGTATTTTGTGCCATTCTGCTCTAACTCCGAGCAGATCTGAGAATTGCCACTTAGATTCTTGACATAGCTAAAGAATGCCTTGTGGTTATCTTTGGACTCCATGGCAATTTTTCTTTCGAAGCTAGCCTTGGATGATTTTATAAGGGAACATAGTTTCTTGCTGATACTGATCAGGGATGTCTTCCCTTCTTGGGATTTTACTCTTTTTTTTTTGTACTAGTTTCCTCCTTCTATTGTATAGCTTGTTTATGGCAGGGGTCCTCCAGACTGGTTTCCTTTTCTTGGAGGAGTGAGTCTTGGTTTTGTTTGGGATAGCACAATACATGCATTCTTGTAGGTGCCTGTAGAGTGCATTAGTAAAGGATTTTGCAGCTTGGACAGCGTTATCCTTTAGCATGGGGGCTTTGAAACTTCCCACCTCGGTCTTAAGTAACATGAAGTTTGCTTTTGAAAAGTTTTTCATGGTGGTTTCTTTGACCGAGGGTGGTGGCAGAATGTGGATATCCAGAGTGATTAGTTTATGGTCAGATCTAACCAGTGAGGGGTTGACCTCTGGTGTGGAACACCAGTTGCCCATGTTGGTGATGACCAGGTCCAGTATGTTGTCACCTCTGGTGGGGGCGTTGACCAGTTGATCCAGGGCATTTGAGTTTATAAATTCTAGGAAATGTTGGGCAAGGGAGTTTGTACTTGAGTAGTTCTCCCAGTTAATGTTTGAGTAATTGAAATCACCCAATATCAGGGTGTTTGGTAGGACCTTTATGTTTCCCAGTATTTCCAGGAATGCGGAGTGGGAGTCCTGGGACATGGTGGGTGATGTGTAGCAAGCTATAATTTGAATAGCAGTTTTACCCGTTGTTAGTTGCACATGGATGATCACTGAAGCATCGTGCTGTGCCACTAACCTGGAGGTGTGGGTATCCTTAATGAATATGGATACTCCCCCATCTTGTATTTCGGTCCTGGTTCTGTGGCCAAAATGTATGGCATGAGATGTAGCCTGGTAGTGCTGGAGTGCTCTCTGGTGCCTTCAACCAGGTTTCTGTTACTGCACATGTATCAATTTTCTCCATACTGAGGAGTGCCTCAAGTGCATGCATTTTGAGGTTTAGATTTCTGGCATTGAGTAGCATTACCCTCAGTTTTTTGTTACTTGTGCTATTTATAGCAGTGGGTTTGTCTTTTGAGCCTTGCCTAAAAAAAGGCACTATGGAGGTGGCAAGAGCCTTGGCCAGTATTTGAAAGCCTAAGGGTGACCGGTGAAAGCCGTCTCTAGCAGCGTGGCTTGTCGAGCATGTCATCCCAGGCTGACAGACACTGGATCCCCTTTGAATGACACCAGAAGCTTAGCCAATTGTTGAAATTGATACTTTTTTCTCTATACAGTGGTATCATTCTTGGTGAGGGCAGGATGCTACTCAGGGTCAGGGTCATACCGGCCTGGGCTATGTGATCAGAGAGCTCCTCCATGTCTCTTTTCATGTAGTCCAGGGAGGTACGGCTCAGGTCATTCACACCAACATGGACAATGACAGTGTCATATTTGTACTTGTTCTGGAGTGACCTGAGTGCTTGTGTTATGTGGCGGATCCTGGCACCCGACAGGCAGCTAACAGTAACCTTCTCCTTGTGAGTGGGACGTCAGTGTGCCGGACTATAGAGTCACCTATTACTAGTGTGTTGGGTATGTTATTTTGCCTTAAGGGCTGTGATTGCATGGCACACTGGTTTTGTGAAGTATGTGTTTCATGGTTTGTGTTGGGTGTAGAGGTTGCTTGGATGTCTGCTTTGGAGGTCTCTGTTGCTTTTGCAGATTTTTATTTAGAGCCTCCGAGTATGTTTTCGTGTATTTATGTGTGTTTTTTGCCGGTGCTGGTTTCATAGGTCTGTGTGAGACTGGTGGTGTGATGCAAGTAATTCCCTTCTCCTCTTGATTGCCTGGTCCAGTCATGGGTTGAGAGAGCTTAGCCTCCAGTTTGACTGTATAATTGCATCTCTTGCATGTATTAGTGTTTGGTGGAAGGAGGAGACGGTTGTCTGTGTACATGAGGCAATTATAACATTGCCTCAAAATGCCCAGATTCACCAGTTGGACCGGAGAGTACACCTGAAACTGCTCTTTGGACATGCCTGGATAGGTACAGTGAACTGTTTTACTGATTGGCTGGTAAGGTCGAATAGAGAGACTTGTCCTTCTCTACAGTATAGGCGGGGGGTGTCTAGTTCTAAGGTTTATTAGTGCTTGCTATGAGGTTTGAGTAAGTGTCGGGATGAGAAGTGAATGGTTTGAGTGCTTTAAGTTGAAAGTTTGTCTAGTTCCAAGGGAAAAATTGAAGAGTAGACTTTGTGGAGCTGAGAATAGTTATACCCTAGCTAACCGGCGATGCCTAGTGCTCAAAACCGCACAAATGCAGGTTTTATAGCAGGGAAATGAAAGAGATAGAAATGAGCCCAAAATGGCCAATAAACTACTAATTTCTGGGCTGAAATCACTCCTCCAGGGACAGATAGGCTGCTCAAAGTTCCTTCTCTCACAGTGAACAGAGAAACTTCCTTCTATCCAAGTAAGTTATGGGCAAACACAGAAACTTGTAACACGGCCCTGAATTCAGCACTAACCTGAAAACTGGACTATACTAGCTTAGAAAGGCGGGAAAACAAGTATTTTTTTTATTTTTTTCAGAAAATAAAGCAGATAAATCAAAAAACACTTTAAATGCACAGAAATGGCTATCACACTTGAGTGTGTAGCCTACAGCAGTTAAACAGGTAATTTAAACACAAAAACGACTTTGTTAAAGTGCAGGCAGTAAAATAAGTACAATATTTAGCTGAAACAAGCTGAAACTTAGTTCCACTCCCCATTAGATCTATAATCCATTTTGTTGTTTTATCAGTTCTACTCTCCACTGGATCCTTATTCCTTCCTGCTCTGTTGCTATCAGTTTCACTCATCATTAAATCCTCATCATTTCTGCTCAGTAGTTTTCGGTTCTACTCACCATTAGATCTTTATTCCTTCCTGCTCATTTTTATCAGTTTTACTCACCATTATTTCCTTATTTATTCCTGTTCTGTTGTTATTAGTTCCCCTCATTAGATCCATATTCCTTCCTGCTCAGTTATCAGGTTTTCTCTCCATTAGATCTGTATTCCTTCCTGCTCCATTGCCATCAGTTCCACTTATCCTTAGATCCTTATTCCTTCTTGCTCTATCACTTCCACTTACCATTAATTCCGTATTCCTTCCTGCTCTGTTGATACCAATTCCATTCATCAGTTGGTCCTTACTTCTTCCTGCTCTGCTTTTATCAGTTCAGTTCATCATTAGATCCTTATTCCTTCCTGCTCTGTTGTTATTAGTTCCACTTACCAGTAGATTACTATTCCTTCCTGCTCTGTTATTGTGGTCAATTCTACTCACGACTAGATTCTTATCTCTTCCTGATCTGTGATTATCAGTTCCACCCACCATCATATCCTTTTTCCTTCTTGCTTTGTTGCTATCAGTTCCATTTACCATCAGATCCTTCACTCCTGATACTTTTTTCATTTCTACTCACCATTAGATCTGTATTCCTTCCTGCTCTGTCTTGGCATTTCATCTCTACATTAGATCCTTATTCCTTCCTGCTTGCTTGCTATCAGTTCCACTCACCATTAGATCCACATTCCTTTCTGCTCTATTGGAATCAGTTGCACTCATCATTCAATCCTTATTCCTTCTTGCTCTGTTGTTATCACTTCCACTTACCTGAGTTCCAGGTTCTTTCCTGCTTTGGTTTTATTAGTTCAACTCACTATTAGATCCTTATTCCTTTCTTCTTAGTTGTCATCAGTTACCCTCACCATTAGATCTTTATTCTGCTCTGTTCAGTTGTTACATGTTTTACTTATTGTTAGATCTTTATTGCTTCTTACTCTGTTTATAGCAATTCCATTCACCATTAGATCCTTATTTCTTCCTGCTCTGTTTTTATCACTTCAGCTTACCATTAGATTCTTATTCCTTCCTGTTTGGTTGCAATCAGTTCCACTCATAATTAGATCCACTTTCCTTTCTGTTCTGTTGTTATTAGTTTTATTCACCATTAGATCCACTTTCCTTTCTGTTCTGTTGTTGTTAGTTTTATTCACCATTAGATCCTTATTCCTTCCTAGTCTGTTGTCTTCAGTCCCACTCATCATTAGATCCTTATTCCTTCCTGCTTTGTTGTCATCAGTTCCACTCATCATTAGATCCTTATTCCTTCTTGCTCAGTCATTTTCATTTTTTTTATTATTAGATCCTTATTTTTTCCTGCTCTGTTGCTATCAATTTTACTCACGATTAGATCCTTATTTCTTCCTGGTCAATTATCAGTTTTACTCATCCTTATATCCCTATTCCTTCATGCTCTGTTGCAATGAGATCCACTCAAAATTTGATCCACACTCCTTCCTGCTCTATCAGATTTATTCACCATTACATCCATATTTCTTCCTACTCTGGTGTCATAAGTTCCACTCAGCAGTAGATCCTTATCCTTTCCTGTTCTGTTGTTATCCATTTGAGTCAATATTCGATCCTTTTTCCTTCTTACCCTGTCATTATTAGTTCCACTCACCATTATATCTCTATTCCTTCCTGATTTGTTATCATCAGTTCTACTCACCATCAGTTCCTTATTCCTTCCGGTTCCATTCCCATCCGTTCCACTCATCATTAGATCCTTATTTCTTCCTGCTCTGTTGTTAGCAGTTCCGCTCTCCATTAAATCCCTATTCCTTCCTGCTCTCTTGTTGTAGTTTGCTCTACTCACCATTCAATCCTTATCCCTTCCTGATCTGTTATCATTAGTTCAACTCATCTATGTATCCTTTTTCCTTCCTGCTCTGTTAATATCAGTTCCATTCACCATTAGATCTGTGTTCCTTCCTGCTATATTTTCAGTTCCACTCACCATTGGATTGTTATTCCTTCCTGCAAAATTAGTATCAGCTCATCTCAACATTATATCCTTATTCCTTCCTGCTCTGTTGGTATCAGTCACTCTCACAATTAGATCCACATTCCTTTCTGCTCTGTTATCAGTTTTTCTCACCATTTGATCCTTATTCCTTCCTTCTCTGTTGTCATCAGTTTTGCCCACCATTGGATCCTTATTTGTTTTGCTCTTTTGTTTTCAGTTCCACTCAGCATAAGATTTTTATTCCTTCCTACTGTGTTGCCATCATTTCCATTCACCATTCCTTACCCCTTTCTACTCTGTTGTTGTTAGTTCCACTCCCCATTAGATACATTTTCTTTATTATTGTTTTGTTAACAGTTCTACTCTCCACTGGATCCTTATTCCTTATTCCTTCTTGCTCTGTTATCAGTTTCACTCATTAAATCATCATCATTCCTGCTCAGTAGTTTTCCGTTCTATTAACCATTAGATACTTATTCCGACTTTCTCATTTTTATCAGTTTTACTCACTGTTAGTTCCTTATTTCTTCCTGTTCTGTTAATCAGTTCCCCTCACCATTAGATCCATATTCCTTCCTGGTCAGTTATCAGTTTTGCTCTCAATTAGATCTGTATTCCTTCCTGCTCCATTGCCTTCAGTTCCACTCATCCTTAGATCCTTATTCCTTCTTGCTCTGTTATCACTTCCACTTACCATTAATTCCATATTCTTTCCTGCTCTGTTGTTACCACTTCAACTCATCATTATTCCCTCCTGCTCAGTTGTCATCAGTGCCTCTCACTACTGGATTTGTATTCCTTCCTGCTCAGTTATTACATATTTTACCTATCAATAGAACTGTATTCCTTCCTGCTCTGTTGATAGTTCATTCACCAGTTGATCCTTACTTCTTCTTGCTCTGCTTTTATCAGTTTAACTCAACATTAGTCTTATTCATTCCTGCTTGGTTGCTATCAGTTCCAGTGATCATTAGATCCTTATTCCTTCCTGCTCTGTTGTTATCAATCCCATTTACCATTAGATCCCTATTCCTTCCTTCTCTGTTGTTGTCAGTTCTAGTCACCATTAGATCCTTATCTTTTCCTGATCTGTTATCGTCAGTTCCACTCACCATTAGATCCTTTTCCTTCCTGCTCTATTGATATCAGTTCCATTCACCATTAGATCCTTCTTTATTCCTGCTACTTTTTTTCATTTCCACTCACCATTAGATCCTCATCCTTCCTGCCCTGTTTTTAGCATTTCATCTTTACATTATATCCTTATTCCTTCCTGCTCGGTTGCTATTAGTTCCCCTCACCATTAGATCCACATTCCTTTCTGCTCTGTTATCAGTTTTACTCACTTTTAGATCTTTATTCCTTCCTATTTTGTTGGCATAATTTCCAGTCATCACTAGATCCTTATTCTTTCCTGCTCTTTTGTGTTCAGCTCCACTGATAATAAAATATTTATTCCTTCCTGGTCTTTTGCCATCAGTTCCATTCACCATTATTTATTTATTTATTGTCGTTGGTTTACCAGGATAGTCCATTGGGCCTTAAAGAACCCGTTTTCAATGGAGTCCTGGGGAGAAAAGCTCCAACAGAATGTATTTTCAACATTTAACAGTAACAATTTTTGTACAGAGAGTTATTAATAATTATGTATACTAAAAAGTAGAACTAATCACATTTAGAAAAGCAATCATAACAGTTAATACAATAAGAAGAAGCCTACGAGTAATGGAATAAATGTAAAACATTAAAACTGATTAGAGAACAAATTTCATAGCTACAGGTGTAGAGTAGAGCTAGTTATGTGGGGTGGGAACAAGAGCATTCCCACCGTGAGGCAAGATGAAGGTGGAGAGACTTTTTGAAGGCAGAGTGGTTAGAGGTGGTGCGGATGAGTGGAGGTAGGGAGTTCCACAGGCGAGCGAGGCTGAAAGAAAGAAGGTTTTTGCCTGGGGGATGAGTTGGTTTGTGAACTTCGAGTAGATTTTGATTATTTGACCTTAGAACTCTGTTAGGTCGGTGCATTGTAAAGGCAGAGGAAAGAGAGGGACAGAGGGAAGGGTTGAGAATGAGCTTATGGGCTAGAGTTAGTTGATTGTAAGTTAGTTGATTGGGAAGTTCTAGCCATTTTAGGTTATGGAGGGAGAGACAGTGGTGGGTGGAGGACTTTTGGCTGGTGGCGAATTTTGCAATTTTGTTATAGCAGGAAGTAAGTTGTTTTTTTAACAAGGACTGAAGATTAGTTAGTAGTGGGGCACCATATAGCAGGGATGGGATTAGGAAGGAGGTAGAGAGAGTGATTTTAGTGGCAGAGGTGAGGTAGGCATTCTGTCTGTAAAGCATGCCAAGTTTTTGGTGTGTTTTTTTATGTTAATTTGCAGGTGGGAGTTAAATTTAATTTGCAGGTGGGAGTTAAATTTAAGTAGGTTATCGATTTGGACCCCAAGTAGTTTGGTTTCTGACACAATTTCAAGAGGTGAGTTGTGTTGTGTAGTAATTGAGAAAGTACCAATGTCAGGAGGGATGACTTTAGAAGGGGTAAATAACATTAGTTTGGTCTTGGTAGCATTGAGAGCTAGATGATTACAAAGCATCCATTGTTCTGTGGAAGAGAAAGCATCTTGAGTAAGTTTTTGTAGTGTAGAGATAGAAGAGGCGGAACAGATAATAGTTGAATCATCTGCATATTGGATGATGCTAGAGAAAGGGATTGATTTGTGGAAGTCATTTATAAAGATATTGAAGAGAAGAGGACCCAGTATGGAGCCTTGGGGAACTCCTGTAGGGGTACTAAGGAAAGAGGAGGTAGCTTTTTTCCACTTTACAGCTTGACTTCTATTATATAGGTAGCTCAAGAACCAGTTTAAAGAGGAGGAAGATAGGTGAAGATTAGAAAGTTTGTTTAAGAGCAGGCTATGTGAGATGGTATCGAAGGCTTTGGAAAGGTCAAGAAGTAAGGTGGAAACAATTTGTCCAGAGTCACGGGCTTTATTTACAACCTCAAGGAAAGAGAGGAGGGCTGTCATGGTGCTATGATTGGGTCTGAAACCGTGCTGTGTGGGAGTTATAAGATGGTTGTCTAGGAGGTGGGGAAGGAGCTGAAGTTGGACACATTTTTCTAAGAGTTTAGAGATGGGGGACAGGATGGCTATGGGGCGGAAATTAGTAATGTTATTATTGTTACCACCTTTATGTAGAGGTATAATAAAGGCTTGTTTCCAGATTTGGGGAACTGTGTATTCTAGTAGAGAGCGGTTAATTAAAATGCTAATGGGATAGGCAAGAGTTTCAGCAGCTATACTGAGAAAGTAAGAGGGGATATTATCTGGAGCATTGGTACATGGTTTCAATTTCTGAAGGAGTTTTTAATAGTTGATGTTGGTATGGGATTTAGTGAGAAGAGGGGCAGTCAGGAGGGAAATTTTGGGGAGTAGGAAATGATGATAGAGTTTGTGTAGAAGAGGGGTAGGGGAGATAGTGGGTGAGGAGTAGGGTGAGGAAGTAGAGATAGTGGGGGTGGATGAGGAGGTATTAGATAGTAGAGAGGAGTTAGAGAATGAGGAGGTCAATTTAGAGATAGAGTCAATAAAGAAGGAATTAAATTGGGTGGCTAATTCATGATCTGGAGTATTTGGGTCTGGGGTAGGAGTATCTGGTTTGCTGGGGTGGAGGAGAGTAGAGATCCCTTTCCAGAATTTCTGAGGGTTGTTTTTATTTTGGTTTTGGAGTGTAGAGAAATAGTTTTGACGATCAGAAGTAGTGAGTTTCTTGGCTTTGTTTCGGAGCATTTTATATTCGTTAAGGAGTGGTGCTGTCTTATGTTTATGGTAGTGTCCCCCATTAGATCCTTATTCCTTCCTGCTCTGTTATCAGTTTTACTCACCATTACATCCTTACTCCTTCCTACTCTGGTGTCATCAGTTCTATTTACCATTAGATCCTTATTCCTTCCTGCTCACTTGTTATCAGGTTTACTCACCATTACATCCTTATTCCTTCCTGCTGCATTGTCATCAGTTCCACATATCATCTTATCATTAGATCCTTATTCCTTCTTGCTCTGTTATTATCATGTCCACTTACCATCAGTTCCAGATTCCTTCCTGCTCTGTTATCAGTTCAACTCACCATTAGATTCTTATTCCTTTCTGCTCAGTTGTCATCAGTTCTACTCACCATCAGGTCCTTATTCTGTCCTGGTCACTTGTTACATGTTTTACTTATCATTAGATCATTAGATTTATTCCTTCCTGCTGTTTATATCAATTCCATTCACCATTACTCATTCCTTTCTGTTCTGTTTTTATCAGTTCATCTCAACATTAGATCCTTATTCCTTCCTGCTCGGTTGCTATGAATGTCACTCACCATTAGATCCACTTTCCTGTCTACTCTATCAGTTTTACTCACCATTAAAGTCTTGTTTCTTCCTGCTCAGTTATCAGTTTTACTCATCATTAGATCCCTATTCCTTCGTGCTCTGTTGCAGTCAGATCCAATCAACATTAGATCCATATTTCTTCATGGTCTGTTGTTATAATTTTCACTCACAATTACATCCTTGTTTCTTACTACTCTGGTATCATCAGTTCCTCTCATCATTAGATCCTTCTTCCATCCTGTTCAGTTATCATCTTTACTTATCATTAGATCATAATTCCTTCCTGCTCTGTTATCAATTCCACTCATCATTAGATCCTTATTTATTCCTACTCTGTTGTAATCAGTTATACTCACACTTGGGTCCTTATTCCTTCCTGCTCAGTTTTTATCAGTTTTACTCACCATTGGATCCTTATTAATTCCTGCTCTGTTCTTACCAATTCTAACCATCATTAGATCCTTATTCCTTCCTGATCTGTTATTAGTTCCACTCACCATTAGATCCATATTACTTGTTGCTGTTTTATCAGTTCTACTCACCAATAGTCCTTATTCCTTACTGTTCTGTTATCAGTTTTACTCACCATTAAATCCTCATTCATTCCTGCTCAGCTGTTTTCAGTTCCACTCACCATTAAATCCATATTCCTTCCTGCTCAGTTATCAGTTTTACTCACCATTAGATCCTTATTTTTATTTTTTTTTATTTATTTAACATTTGTTTACTAGGAAAGTCTGACTTTGAACAAAACCAATTTTCAGAGGAGGTCCAGGAAGAAATGCTTGAGATGTATGTCTTTGAAATGTGGGAGGAAACTGGATCACCCAGAGGAAACCCACATGAATGCAGGGAGGACATGCAGACTCCACAAAGAAGGCACTCCAGCTGAGAATCGAACTGGAGAACCTCTTGCTGTGAGGCGACAACACTACCAAAGCAACACTGTGCCATCCTTCATTCTCCATTGCCATCAGTTCCACTCATCATTAGATCCTTATTTCTTCTTGCACTCCAATTTCCTTTGTGCTCTATCATTACCAGTTCAAATCACCATTAGATCCTTATTCCTTTTTCCTCAGGTGCTATCAGTTCCACTCACCATTAGATCCTTATTCTGTCCTGCTCATTTGTTACATGTTGTACTTATCATTGGATCTTGATTCCTTCCTGCTCTGTTTATATCATTTCCATTCACCATTAGATTCTTATTCCTTCCTGCTCTGTTTTTATGAGTTCACTTCAATATTAGACCCTTATTCCTTCCTGCTCAGTTGCTATAATTTCCATTCACCAATAGATCCACTTTCCTTTCTGCTCTGTTATTATCAGTTTTACTCAACATTAGATCCTTATTCCTTCCTATTCTGTTGTCATCAGTTCCACTCATCTCTAGCTCCTTATTCCTTCTTGCTCCATTGTTATCAGTTTTACTGATTATTAGAACTTTATTATTTCCTACTCTATCAGTTTTACTCACCATTAGATCCTTATTTCTTCCTGCTCATTTATCAGTTTTACTCATCATTAGATCCCTATTGCTTTGTGCTCTGTTGCAATGAGATCCACTCAACATTAAATCCATACTCCTTCCTGCTCTGTTGGGATCGGTTTTACTCATGATTACATCTGTATTCCTTCCTACTCTTGTGTCATTAATTCCAGTCACCATTAGATCCTTATTTATTCCTACTCTGCTGTCATCAGCTCTACTCACCGTTAGATCATTATTCCTTCCTGCTCCATTGTTATCAGTTTTATTCTCTATTAAATCCTCCTTCTTTCCTGCTCAGTTGTTTTCATTTTGACTCACAATTAGATCCATATTCCTTCCTGCTCAGTTATCAGTTTTAGTCATCATTAGATCCTTATTTATTCCTGCTCTGTTGTTATCAGTTCTATTCACCATTAGATCATTTTGCCTTCCTGCTCGGTTGTTATCAGTTCCACTCACTAGTAGATCCTTATTTTTAATGGTCACTCATTATCATTTTTACTCACCATTACATTTTTATTCCTTTCTGCTCTGTTGTTATGAGTTCCAGTCATCATTAGATGGTTATTCCTTTCTGCACTGTTGTTATCAGTGCCACTCACCTTTAGATCTATATTCCTTCCTGCTCTTCTGCTATCAGGTCCACTCACCATTACAATCCTTATTCCTTCCTATTCTGTTGTTGTCTGTTTGAGTCACTATTAGATCCTTATTCCTTCCTACTCTGTCATTATTAGTTCCACTTACCATTAGATTCTTATTCCTTTCTACTCTATAAGCTTTACTCATCATTAGATCATTGTTACTCTGTTGTCATCAGTTCAACTCATGATTAGATCCTTATTCCTTCCTGCTTCATGCCCACCAGTTCCCCTCACCATTAGATCCATATTCCTTCCTGCTCTGCTATCAGTTTTAGTCAACATTAGATCCGTATTCCTTACTGCTGTTATCAGTTTTACTCCCCATTAGACCCTTATTCTTTCCTGCTCTGTTGTTAGATCATTTTCCCTTCCTCCACTGTTATCAGTTTTACTGAGAATTATATCTCTATTTCTTTTTACGCTGTTATCACTTTTACTCACAATTAGATCCTTATACCTTCCTGCCTTGTTCCAATAAGATGCACTCATCATTAGATCCTTATTCTTTCCTGCTCTATCAGTTCACTCATCATTAGATCCATATTCCATCCTGCTCTGTTGTTATCCTTTCTACTTACCATTACATCCTTATTCCTTCCTACTCAGTTGTTACTAGTTTTACTCACCATGAGATTCTTAAGCCTTCCTGCTCAATTGCTATCAGTTTTACTCACCATTAGATCCTTATTCCTTCCTGATATGTTTTTATCAGTTCAACTCAAGATTTGATCCTTATTCCTTCCTTCTCCATTGTCATCAGTTCCACTCACCATTGCATCCACATTCCTTACAAACTCTGGTGTTATCAGCTTTACTCACCATTAGCTCCTTATTTCTTCCCGCACAGTTATCTGTTTTACTCATCATTAGATCCTTATTCTTTTCTGCTCTGTTCCATCAGTTCCACTCACAGTTAGATCCTTATTCCTTCCTGCTCTGTTGATATCAGTTATGCTCAGCCTTAGGTACTTATTCCTTCCTGTTCTGTTTTTATCAGTTTTACTCACTATTAAATCCTTATTCCTTCCTGCTCTGTTATCAGTTCCACTCATCACTAGATCCTTATTCCCTCCTGGTCCTTTGTTTCAGTTTTACTGCTTTCTGCTTTGTTGTTATTAGTACCACTCACCATTAGATCCTTATTCCTTCCTGCTACATTGTCATCAGCTTCACTCACAAAGGGATCCTTAAACCTTCTTGTTCAGTTATCAGTTCCATGACAATCAGATCCATTTTCCTTCCTACTCTGTTGTCATCGGTTCCACTCAAGATTACAGCCTTATTCCTTCCTGCTATGTTATCAGTTTGACTCACTATTCGATCCTCATCCTTCCTGCTCCATTGCCATCAGTTCCACTCATCCTTCCTGCTCCATTGCCATCAGTTCCACTCATCAGTGGATCTTTATTCCTTCCTGCTCCATTGCCATCAGTTCCACTCATCAGTGGATCCTCATTCCTTCCTGCTCTGTTTTTATCAGTTCCATTCACCATTAGATCCATATTCCTCATAGCTTTTTTTGTTGTCAGTTCTAGTTATCATTAGATCCTTATTGCTCACTTCTCTGTTATCTATTCAACTCACCATTAGATTCTTTTTCCCTCCTGGTCTGTTGTCAGTTTTACTGCTTCCTGCTCAGTATTAGATCCTGATTCTTTCCTACTCTGTTGATATAAATTACATTCATCATTAAATCCGTATTCCTTTCTGCTCAGTTGCCATCTCTTTCACTCACAATAAGATCCATATTCCTTCCTGCTCTGATGTTGTCATTTCTACTCACCATGGAACCCTTGCACCTCTCAACCACTTACAGCAAAGAAATCTGGACAAAGTAAATAAAAGTGGGACAGAGGCCCAAAAAATGGGGACATTTTTTAAATATTGCTGTTACAAACATAGAAAGTTGATAGAATAACATTTTTTGCATTAGCATGAATTTTTTGAAGGGTATGAAGTGAGTAACGCAAATGTCTGTCATTATTTTCTAACTTCAGTCCTTAATTATTTGCTGCTAATTTGCCAGTAAACCACAATTTTATGAAAAATAGACCAAAAATATGAGGTACAAATCTGGACATTCTGCAAAAATGTGTGCAATTGAGAGGTATGTGCCTTATCCCTAACTGCTCTGTTCTTATAACTTCTACTTACCATTAGATCCTCACTCCTTCTCACTCTCTTGTTTTCAGTTCCACTCACAATTAGATCCTTGTTCCTTCCTACTCCATTGCCAACAATTCCACTCACCATTAGATGCACATTTCTTCCTGTGCTGTTATCAGTTCCACTTATGATTAGATCCTTATTCCTTCCTGCACAGTTGCCATCAGTTTTGGTAACCATTAGATCCTTATTCCTTCTTGCTTAGTTATAATCTGTTTTACTCACTATTACATCCTTATACCTTCCAGCTCTGTTGTTACCAGTTACACTCACCATTAGATCCTTTTTTCCTTTATGCTCTATCAGCTTTATTCACCATTAGATCCCTATTCTTTCCTGCTGTGTTACCATATTTACTAACCATTAGATCCTTATTCCTTCCTGCTCCATTGCTATCACTTTCACTCAGCATTAGATCCTTATTTCATCCTGCTCAGTTTTACCTGTTTTACTTATCATTAGATATTTATTCCTTCCTGCTCTGTTGTTATCAGTTCCATTCGCCATTAGATCCATATTCTTTCCTGCTATGTTATCCGTTTCACTCACCATTAGATCCTTATTCCTCCCTGCTCTATTTTTATCAGTTCAAATCAACATTTGATCCTTATTCCTTCCTGCTTGAATGCTATGAGTTCCACTCACCATTAGATTCAGATTCATTTCTGTTCTGTTATCAGTTTTGCTCACCATTAAATTCTTATTCATTCTTACTCTGTTGTCCTCATTTCCACCTTATTCCTTACTGCTCAGTTGTTTTTAGTTGCATTCATCACTAGATCCTTATTCCTTACTGCTCAGCTGTTATCAGTTTTACTCATTATTAGATCCCTATTCTTTTCAGCTCTGTTATCAGTTTTACTCACCATTAGATCCTTATTTCTTCCTGCTCAGTTATCAATTTTACTCACAATTAGATTTCTTTTCCTTCATGCTCTGTTATAATCAGTTCCACTCAACATTAGATCCATAGTTCTTCCTGTTCAGTTATTAGTTTTACTTATCATTTGATCATTATTCTTTCCTATTTTATCAGTTCCATTCACCCTTAGATCCTTATCTGTGCCTACTCTGCTGTCATCAGTTCCACTCAGCATTAGATCCTTATTCCTTCCTGCTCTGTTGTTACCAGTTCTACCCATTGTTAGATCCTTATTCCTTCCTGCTCTATCAGTTCTACTCACCATTATCTCCTTATTCCTTCATGCATTATTATCTGTTTTACTCACCATTAAATCATCACTCTATACTCCTCAGTTCTTTTCAGTTCTACTCACCATTCAATCCATATTCCTTCCTGCTCAGTTATCAGTTGTACTCACCATTTGATCCTTATTTGTTCCTGTTCTGTTGTTACCAGTTGTAATCATCATTAGATCCTAATTCCTTCCTGCTCAGTTGTTATCAGTTCCACTCACAAGTAGATCCTTATTTCTTAATGAGCACTTGCTATCATTTTTACTCACCTTTACATTTTATTTCTTGCTGCTCTGTTGTTATCAGTTACAGTCACCATTTGATCCTGATCCCTTCCTGCTGTATTGTTATCAGTTCCAATCATCATTAGATGCTTATTCGTTTCTACTCTGATGCTCAGTTTCACTCACCATTACAATCCTTATCACTTCCAGTTCTGTTGTCCATTTGAGTCACTGTTAGATACTTTTTTCTTCCTACTCTATCAGCTTTACTCACTATTAGATCCTTGTTCCTTCCTACTCTGTCATCAGCTCAACTCACGATTAGATTCAAATTCCTTCCTGCTCCATTGCCATCAGTTCCACTCACCATTAGATCTTTATTCCTTCCTTCAATGTGCCCAACAGTTCCACTCACCATTAGATCCATATTCCTTCCTGCAATGCCATCTATTTTAGTCAACAATATATCCTTATTCCTTACTGCTCAGTTGTTATCAGTTTTACTTACCATTAGATCCTTATTACTTCCTGATCTGTTTTTATCAGTTCAAATCAGCATTAGATCCTTATTCCTTCCTGCTTGAATGCTATGAGTTCCACTCACCATTAGATCCATATTCCTTTCTGTTCTGTTATTATCAGTTTTGTTCACCATTAAATCCTTATTACTTATTATTCTGTTGTCATCATTTCTACAGATGATTAGATCCTTATTCCTTCCTGCTCAGTTATTTTTCACTTCCACTCATCATTAGATCCTTATTCCTTACTGCTCAGCTGTTATCAACTTTACTCATTATTAAATCCCTATATTTCCAGCTCTGTTGTTATCAGTTTTACACACCATTAGATCCTTATTTCCTTCCTGCTCAGTTATCACTTTTACTCACCATTAGATTCCTTTTCCTTCCTGCTCTGTTGACATCAGTTCAACTCATCATTAGATCCATATTCCTTTCTGTTCTGTTATCAGTTTTGCTCGCCATTAAATCCTTATTCCTTCTTACTCTGTTGTCATCATTTCCATTCATGATTAGATCCTTATACCTTCCTGCTCAGTTGTTTTCAGTTCCACTCATCATTAGAGCCTTATTCCTTACTGCTCAGCTGTTACCAGTTTTACTCATTATGAGATCCCTATTCTTTCCAGCTCTGTTATCAGTTTTACTCACCATTAGATCCTTATTTCTTCCTGCTCAGTTATCAGTTTTGATCACCGTTAAATTCCTTTTTCCTTAATGCTCTGTTGTCATCAGTTCCACTCAGCATTAGATCCATATTCCTTTCTGTTCAGTTGTTATAAGTGTTACTTATCATTTGATCATTATTCCTTCCTGCTTTGTTGTTATCAGTTCCACTCACCATTAGGTCCTTATTTATGCCCACTCTGCTGTCATCAGTTCCACTCAACATTAGATCTTTATTCCTTCCTGCTCTGTTATCAGTTTTACTCACCATTAAATATTCACTCTATACTCCTCATTTGTTTTCAGTTCTACTCACCATTAGATCCATATCCCTTCCTGCTCAGTTATCAGTTGTACTCACCATTCAATCCTTATTTGTTCCTGCTCTGTAGTTACCAGTTCTAATCACCATTAGATCCTTATTCCTTTCTGCTCAATTGTTATAGTTCCACTCACAAATGGATCCTTATTTCTTAATGCTCACTTGTTATCATTTTTACTCACCTTTACATTTTATTCCCTGCTGCTCTGTTGTTATCAGTTCCAGTCACAAATAGATCCTTATTTCTTAATGCTCACTTGTTACCATTTTTACTCACCTTTATGCTGCTCTGTTGATATCAGTTACAGTTACCATTTGATCCTGACCCGTTCCTGCTTTATCAGTTCCAATCATCATTAGATGCTTATTCCTTTCTGCTCTGGTGCTATCAGTTCCACTCACCATTACAATCCTTATCACTTCCAGTTCTGTTGTTGTCACTGTTAGATCCTTATTCCTTCCTACTCTATCAGCTTTACTCACCATTAGATCCTTGTTCCTTCCTATTCTGTCATCAGCTCAGCTCATGATTAGATCCCAATTCCTTCCTGCTCCATTGCCATCTATTCCACTCACAATTAAATATTTATTCCTTCCTACTTTGTGCCCAACAGTTCCACTCACCATTAGATCCATATTCCTTCCTGCTCTGCTATCTGTTTTGGTCAACAGTAGATCCGTATTCCTTACTGCTCAGTTGTTATCAGTTTTACTCACCATTAGAT
This sequence comes from Protopterus annectens, assembly GCF_019279795.1. Lineage (NCBI taxonomy): Eukaryota > Metazoa > Chordata > Ceratodontiformes > Protopteridae > Protopterus > Protopterus annectens. The sequence continues at coordinate 839,761,310 of NC_056732.1, forward strand.
CCTTATTACTTCATGATCTATTTTTATCAGTTCAAATCAGCATTAGCTCCTTATTCCTTCCTGCTTGAATGCTATGAGTTCCACTCACTATTAGATCCATATTCCTTTCTGTTCTGTTATCAGTTTTGCTCACCATTAAATCCTTATTTCTTCTTACACTGTTGTCATCATTTCTACACATGATTACATCCTTATTCCTTCCTGCTCAGTTATTTTTCACTTCCACTCATCATTAGATCCTTATTCCTTACTGCTTAGCTGTTATCAGTTTTACTCATTATTAGATCCCTATTCTTTCCAGCTCTGTTGTTACTGGTTTTACTCACCATGCGATCCTTATTTCCTTCCTGCTCAGTTATCAGTTTCACTCACCATTAGATTCCTTTTCCTTCATGCTCTTTTGTAATCAGTTCCGCTCAGTATTAGATCATTATTCCTTCCTGTTTTGTTGCCATCAGTTCAACTCACCATTACATCCTTATTTCTTCCTGCTCTATTAGTTTTACTCACCGTTACATCCTTATTCCTTCCTACTCTGTTGTCATCAGTTCCACTCACCATTAGATCCATATTCCTTCCTGTTCAGTTATCAGTTTTACTTATCATCTGATCATTATTCCTTCCTGCTTTGTTATCAGTTCCACTCACCATTAGATCCTTATTCCTTCCTGCTCTGTTGTTATCATCCATTCTAGTCACCTTTAGATCATTATTCCTTTCTACTTTTTCATCAGTTCCACTCACCATTAGATCCATATTCTTTCCTGCTCAGTTATCAGGTGCACTCACAATTAGATCCTTATTCCTTCCTACTATGTTGTCATCAGTTCAACTCATGATTAGATCCTTATCCTTCTTGCTCCATTACCATCAGTTCCACTCACCATTAGAGCTTTATTCCTTCCATCTCCGTGCCCACCAGTTCCACTCACCATTCGAGCCATATTCCTTCTTGCTTTGCTGTTATTTGTTTTAGTCAACATTAGATCCTTATTCCTTACTGCTCAGTTATCAGGTTTGTTCACTATTAGAGCCTTATCTGTTGTGAGCTCCACTCACCATTAGATCATTTTCCCTTCCTGCTCTGTTGTTATCATTTGTAGTGACAATTAGATCTTTATTCCTTTTTACTCTATCACATTTACTCACGATTAGATCCTTATTACTTCCTGCTCTCTTGCTGTCAGTTTTACTAATGATTAGATCCTTATTCCTTCCTGCTATGTTATCAGTTCAAATATCCATTAGAATTTTAATTCGACCTGCTCAGTTACCTATTTTACTCACTGTTTCATTTTTATTCATTCCTACTCTGTTGTTGTCAGTTCCACTCACCATTAGTTCCGTATTCCTTTCTGCCCTGTTATCAGTTCAACTTGCCATAAGATCCTTATTCCTTTGTGTGCTGTTATCAGTTTCACTCACTATTAGATCCTTATTCCTTCCTGCTCGGTTGTTATCAGTTTTACTTATCATTAGATCTTCATACCTTCCTGTTTTTTTATCATTTCCATTCACCATTAGATCCTTTTTCCTTCCTGCTATGTTATTAGCTCCACTCACCATTAGATTCATATTTCTTCCTACTCATTTGTTTTAAGTTCTACTCACCATTAGATCCTTATTACCTCCTGGTGTATTATCAGTTTTACCCACCATTACATCCTTATTCCTTCCTCCTCTGGTTTTATCAGTTCCACTCATCATTAGATCCTTATTCCTTCCTGTTCTGTTATCTGGCCCACTCATCATGAGATATAAAAAAAAGGAAATTATTCTTTCCAGTTCCTATTCTACTGTTTTTTGTATTTTATGCTTGTTTCACTGGTGTGTTGTAACCACTCATCATGAGATCCATATTCTTTCCTGCTGTGTTGTTATTAGCTCCACTCACTATTAGATCCTTATTCCTTCCTGCTCAGTTATCAGTTGTAGACACCATTAGCTCTGTATTTCATCCTGCTCAATTGTTATTAATTTTACTCAGCATTATATCCCCATTACTTCATGCTCTGTTGTTATCAGTTCAACTCACTATTAGATCCTTGTTCCTTCCTGCTCTGTTACCAGTTTTACTCATCATTATATCCTTATTCCTTCTTCTTCTCTTGCCATCAGTTGCACTCATCTTTAGATCATTATTCCTTCCTGCTCTATCAGTTCTACTTACTATTAGATCCAAATTCCATCCTGCTCTGTTGATATCAGTTTAACTCACATTTAGATCCGTATTCCATCTTACTCCATTATTAGTTTTCCTCACCATTAGATCTTTATTCCTTCCTGCTCTATTTTTATTAGTTCCATTCAACATTAGATACATATTTCTTCCTGCTTCGTTATCAGTTCTACTCACCATTAGATCCATATTCCTTTCTTCTCTATCAACTCCTCTCTCTATTAAATCCTTATTTTCCCTGCTCAGTTGTTATTAGTTTTACTCATCATTACATCCTTATTCCTGCCTACTCTGTTGTCATCAGTTCCACTCATCATGAGATCCATATTCCTTCCTGCTGTGTTGTTATTAGCTCCACTCACTATTAGATCCATGTTCCTTTCTGTTCAGTTATCAGTTTTACTTATCATTTGATCATTATACCTTCCTGCTTTGTTATCAGTTCTATTCACCATTAGATCCTTATTTCTTCCTGCTCTGTTTTCAGTTTTACTCACCATTAAATCCTCATTCTATATGCCTCAGTTGGTTTTAGTTCTACTGATCCATATTCCTTCCTGCTCAGTTATCAGTTTTACTCACCATTAGTTCTTTATTCATTCCTGCTGTATCAGTTCTAATCACCATTAGATCCTTATTCCTTCCGCTCAGTAAAACTGACAGCAAGAGAGCAGGAAGTAATAAGGATCTAATCGTGAGTAAATGTGATAACAGAGTAAAAAGGTATGAAGATCTAATGATAAGTTATCAGTTCCACTCACAAATAGATCCTTATTTCTTAATACTCACTTGTTATCATTTGTACTCACCTTTACATTTTTATTCCCTGCTGCTCAGTTATTTTCAGTTACAGTCACCATTTGATCCTGATCCCTTCCTGCTTTGTTATCAGTTCCAATCATCATTAGATGCTTATTCCTTTCTGCTGTGGTGCTATCAGTTCCACTCACCATTATAATCCTTATCACTTCCAGTTCTGTTGTTGTCTATTTGAGAGATCCTTATTCCTTCCTACTCTGTTGTCATCAGCTCAATTCATGATTAGATCCTGATTCCTTCCTGCTCCATTGCCATCCATTCCACTCACCATTAGATCTTTATTCCTTCCTTCTCTGTGCCCAACAGTTCCACTCACCATTAGATCCATATTCCTTCCTGCTCTGCTATCTGTTTTAGTTAACAATAGTTCCTTATTCCTTACGGCTGAGTTGTTATCAGTTTTACTTACCATTAGATCCTTATTACTTCCTGATCTATTTTTATCAGTTCAAATCAGCATTAGATTATTATTCCTTCCTGCTTGAGTTCCATTCACCTTTAGATCCATATTCCTTTCTGTTCTGTTATTATCAGTTTTGCTCACCATAAAATCCTTATTCCTTCTTACTCTGTTGTCATAATTTCTACACATGATTAGATCCTTATTCCTTCCTGCTCAGTTATTTTTCACTTCCACTCATCATTAGATCCTTATTCCTTACTGCTCAGCTGTTATCAATTTTACTCATTATTAGATCCCTATTCTTTCCAGCTCTGTTATCGGTTTACTCACCATTATATCCTTATTTTCTTTCTGCTCAGTTATCAGTTTTACTCACCATTAGATTGCTTTTCCTTCATGCTCTGTTGTAATCAGTTACACTCAATATTAGATCCTTATTCCTTCCTGTTCTGTTGCCATCAGTTCAACTCACCATTACGTCCATATTCCTTCCTGCTCTATTAGTTTTACTCACTGTTACATCCTTATTCCTTCCTACTCTGTTGTCATCAGTTCCACTCACCATTAGATTCATATTCCTTCCTGTTCAGTTGTTATCAGTTTTACTTATCATCTGATCATTATTCCTTCCTGCTTTGTTATCAGTTCCACTCACCATTAGATCCTTATTTGTGCCTACTCTGCTGTCATCAGTAACACTCAACATTAGATCCTTATTCCTTCCTGCTCTGTTATCCATTCTAGTCACCATTAGATCATTATTCCTTCCTACTGTGTTGTCATCAATTCCACTCACCATTAGATCCATATTCCTTCCTGCTCAGTTATCAGGTGCACTCACAATTAGATCCTTATTCCTTCCTACTATGCTGTCATCAGTTCAACTCATGATTAGATCCTTATTCCTTCTTGCTCCATTACCGTCAGTTCCACTCGCCATTAGATCCATATTCCTTCTTGCTCTGCTGTTATTTGTTTTAGTCAACATTAGATCCTTATTCCTTACTGCTCAGTTATCAGGTTTGTTCACTATTAGAGCCTTATCTGTTGGTGTGAGCTCCACTCACCATTAGATCCTTTTCCCTTCCTGCTCTGTTCTTATCAGTTGTAGTGACAATTAGATCTTTATTCCTTTTTACTCTATCACATTTACTCACAATTAGATCCTTATTACTTCCTGCTCTCTTGCTGTCAGTTTTACTCATGATTAGATCCTTATTCCTTCCTGCTATGTTATCAGTTCAAATCTCCATTATAATTTTATTTCTACCTGCTCATTTGTTATCTATTTTACTCACTGTTTCATTTTTATTCACTCCTGCTCTGCTGTTGTCAGTTCCACTCACCATTAGTTCCATATTCCTCCCTGCTCTGCTATCAGTTCAACTTACCATAAGATCCTTATTCCTTTGTGCGCTGTCATCAGTTTCACTCACTATTAGATCCTTATTCCTTCCTGCTCAGTTATTATCATTTTTACTTATCATTAGATCTTCATACCTTCCTGTTTTTTATCATTTCCATTCAACATTAGATCCTTTTTCCTTCCTACTATGTTATTAGCTCCACTAACCATTAGATTCATATTCCTTCTTACTCGTTTGTTTTCAGGTCTTCTCACCATTAGATTCTTATTACTTCCTGGTGTATTATCAGTTTTATTCACCATTAGATCCTTATTCCTTCCTCCTCTGTTTTTATCAGTTCCACTCATCATTAGATCCTTATTCCTTCCTGCTCTGTTATCTGGCCCACTCATGATGAGATATAAAAAAAAGGAAATTAGTCTTTCCAGTTCCTATTCTACTGTTTTTTATATTTTATGCTTGTTTCACTGGTGTGTTGTAACCACTCATCATCAGATCCATATTCCTTCCTGCTGTGTTATTAGCTCCACTCACTATTAGATCCATGTTCCTTCCTGTTCAGTTATCAGTTTTACTTATTTGATCATTATTCCTTCCTGCTTTGTTATCAGTTCTACTCAGTTAGATCCTTATTCCTTCCTGCTCTGTTATCAGTTTTACTCACCATTAAATCCTCATTCTATACTTCTCAGTTGGTTTTAGTTCTACTGATCCATATTCCTTCCTGCTGAGTTATCAGTTTTACTCTCCATTAGACATTTATTCATTCCTGCTCTATCAGTTCTAATCACCATTAGATCCTTATTCCTTCCTGCTCAGTTGTTATCAGTTCCACTCGCAAATAGATCCTTATTTCTTAATGCTCAGTTGTTATCATATTTACTCACCTTTACATTTTTATTCCCTGCTGCTCTGTTATCAGTTACAGTCACCATTTGATCCTGATCCCTTCCTGCTTTGTTGTCATCAGTTCCAATCATCATTAGATGCTTATTCCTTTTTGCTCTGTTGCTGTCAGTTCCACTCACCATTATAATCCTTATCACTTCCAGTTCTGTTGTTGTCCATTTGAGTCACTATTAGATCCTTATTCCTTCCTACTCTGTTATCAGCTTTACTCACCCTTAGATCCTTATTCCTTCCTATTCTGTCATCAATTCAACTCACAATTAGATCCTTTATTCCTTCCTTCTCTGTGCCCACCAGTTCTACTCACCATTATATTCCTTCCTGCTCTACTGTTATCTGTTTTTGTCAATATTAGATCCTTATTCCTTACTGCTCAGTTATTATCAGTTTTACTCAACACTAGAAACGTATTGCTTCCTATCTGTTGTTGTGAGTTCCACTCACCATTAGATCCTTTTCCCTTCCTGCTCTGTTATCAGTTGTAGTGACAATTAGATCTTTATTCCTTTTTACTCTGTTGTTATCACTTTTACTCACAATTAGATCCTTATTCCTTCCTGCTTCATTGCCATCAGTTCAACTCATAATTAGTTCCTTATTACTTCCTGCTCTGTTATCAGTTCCACTCACCATTAGATCCATTTTCCTTCCTGTTCTGTAGTTATGAGTACCACTCACCATTAGATTCTTACCCCTTCCTGCTCTGTAGTTAAATGGTTTGATTCACTATTAGATCTTTATTCCTTCCTGCTCTCTTGCTGTCAGTTGTACTCACCATTAGATCCTTATTCCTTCTTGCTATGTTGTTATCAGTTCAAATCTCCATTAGAACTTTATTTCACTTGTTATCTATTTTATTCACAGTTTCATTTTTATTCATTCCTACTCTGTTGTTATCAGTTCCACTCAACATTAGTTCCATATTCCTTCTTGCTCTGCTATCAATTCAACTTACCATTAGATCCTTATTCCTTTGTGCTCAGTTGTTATCAGCTCCACTCACTATTAGATCCTTATTCCTTCCTGCTCAGTTATCAGTTTTACTTATCATTACATCTTCATACATTTCTGTTTCCACTCACTATTAGATCCATTTTCCTTCCTGCTATGTTATTAGTTCCACTCGCCATTAGATTCATATTCCTTCCTGCTCCTTTATCAGTTCCACTCATCATTAGATCCAGATTCTATCCTGCTCTTTGAAATCAGTTCTACTCATCATTAGTTTTTTTATCCATTTTTACTCAGTTATTAGTTTTACTCACCATTAGATCCTTATTCCTTCCTGTTCTTTTTTTATTAGTTCCACTCACCAGTAAAGTCATATTCTTTCCTGCACTATTAGTTTTACTAACCATTGGATCCTTGTTCCTTCCTGCTATGTTTTCAGCTCCTCTCTTTATTAAATCCTTATTTCTTCCTGCTCAGTTGTTATCTGTTTTACTCACCATTACATTTTTATTCCTTCCAGTTCTATTGTTATCCATTCCGCTTACCATTAGATCCTTATCCCTTGCTGCTCTGTTGTTATCAGTTCCACTCATGACTAGCTCCTTATTCCTTTCTGCTGTGTTGTTATGAGTTCCACTCATCATTAGATCCATATTTCTTCCTGCTCTGTTGTTATCAAGCACACTCACCATTAGATCCTCATCTCTTCATGTTCTGTTGTTACCTTTTTGAGTCACTATTAGATCCTTATTCCTTTCTGCTCTGTTGCTATCAGTTCCACTGACCATTGGATCCTCATTCCTTCCTGCTCCATTATCAGTTGCATTCAACATTAGATCCTTACTCCTTCCTGTTGCCTTGCCATCATTTCCACTCACCATAACATAAATAGTCCTTCCTCCTCTGTTATCAGTTTTACTCACCATTAGATCCTTATTCCTTCCTGCTCTCTTGTAATTAGTTCCACTCGCCATTAGATTCTCATTCCTTCCAGCTCAGTTATCAGTTTTGCTGACTATTAGATCCTTATTCCTAATTGCTCAGTTGTTATCAGTTTTACTCATCATTGCATCCTTATTCCTTCCTGTTCTATCAGTTCCACTCACTATTAGATCCTTTGTCCTTTCTGATCTGTTATCACTTTTACTCACCATTAGATCCTTATTCCTTCCTGCCCCATTGCCACCAGTTGCAGATCCTTACTCACCATTATATTTTTATTTCTTTCTGCTCTGTTGTTATTTGTTCCACTCACCATTAGATTCTTATCCCTTCATGCTCCATTGTTACCTGTTCAAGTCAGCATTCGATCCTTATCCCTTCCTGCTTTGTTGTCATCAGTTCCACTCACCATTAGATCTTGTTTCCTTCCTGCTCCATCAGTTTTACTGACCATAAAATCCATATTCCTTCCTACTTTTTTGTTATGATTTCCAGTCATCATTAGACCCTTATTTCTTGATGTTCTGCTGCCATCAGTTCTACTCATCTTTAGATCCATAATCCTTCATGCTCAGGTGTTATCAGTTTTAATCACCATTAGATCCATATTTCTTTCTGCTTTGTTGTTGTTAGTTCCACTCACCATTTGATTCATATTCCTTCCTGCTCTTTTGTTATCAGTTTTACTCACCATTAGATCCTTTTTTCTTCCTGCTCTGTTATAAGTTCCACTTCCCCAACTGATACTTGAGACAAGGCTTTTTGTTTTGCCTGAGAGTAGCACTTTGCATTTCCATGCATTGAACGTCAGCTATTACTTTTCTGTCCATTTTGTCAGTTTTTTCAAATCCATCCTCAGATTATACTCCTGCTCATTACTGCTGCACTTTTTTTGTAATGATTGAAGAGGTTGATCCTGTTCTCTCTTTCCTCAGATTTGTCTTAGATGAACAAATTAGAGAGTATTACTCCATGTCCTGACTCCCTGGTGTACTCTGCTAAGCCACATTTCTTATTCTGGACATTTTCCTTGTCTCCATAACTGTGTTCTACCATTCAGCTGTGCATCAACCCAGTTCTACAGTCTTGCTCCTACCTCCAAATTCTCCAGTTTTCCCATAAGACACCTGTGTTAAATTGAGTAAATGCCTTGCTGAAATACAAGAAGATCATGTTTACTGATTCTCCCTCATCAAGTTTCCCTGAAATGCAGTCATAAAACTGTATTAGTTTTGACTGGCAACTCCTTCAGGTCATGGACCATGCATTAGTCTAGTTTCTCCATCTTGATTCCATCTCTAAGCTCTCCCATTTTCTTATCAGTTGTGTCAGTTGTCTTCAACTGAGCCTAAAGTTCTTACTGAAGTACAAGAATATGATATTTACTGCACTCCCTTGTCACATTCAGCTGAGACTCTATCATAAAAATGGATAATTTTTAACTAACAACTCCTTCTCATAGGTTCATTGATTTATAGGTAAGCAGTATGCTAGCTGCCCTTGTGGGCCATTTTAAGCCTAACTAATTTCCATTTATTGTGCTCAGAATAAGCTATCCCATTTAGTTATAGATTAGCCTAACCCACCCCACTGTCAAAAATTATATATTACCCCTAATGATAATAAATGGGATAATACCATAGATAATTTGAGGGGAATCATGCATGGTCATGCATAGAAAAAAGCATTTAGAAGATGACTTTGTCCATTATTAGTACAAGGAGCAGCCCTGGGGTAAAATTTCTGTTTCCCATCCATAGATCTATATTGTGCTTGAATATGGACAAGGATGAATTTTTTTTTATGTGGCTGGGGAGTCTGTTCCACAGCATCTGCATTCTCTGCAAGATATATCTATCCCTCCAAACCATTCTACTGATGTTTCAGAAGAGGTTTAGATCCCTAGACTGAGCATTTCTGATGTCATTTGATTTGCTGATGTGCAATAAATCATTCAGTAATGGATCAGAGGATGCCAGATGCAGACCACTTCTTAGCAGTCTGTAGGATGCTGAGTATAGTGAGACGGCTTTGAATCAGTCCATGTAGGATATGTTGTTTCAGCTTTGTATCCTTTTAGTAAGGTATTTCTGTGGGCATTGCAGTTATTGCATGTGTCTGGACAGATACATGCTAAAAGGGACATTGTATTCAATGACTAGCCTAATGAGGGAGACAATTTAATCTTTAGATCTAGACAGTATCCATTTGATTATAGTCCGTTTAAATATAGAAATCCTTTCTTACAATAATGGACACATGTTGGTCAAAAGTTAGGCCACTATCCACATAAGTTTTATTTATTTTATTTTACATTTGTTGACCGGGCTAGTCTAGCTGGATATATGTCCATTTTCAGTAGAGGCCCGGGGAGAAAAGCTCCACACACAACGTACACAAGACAGTTTGACAAATTGTTAATAAAGACTTACACATACAAATATACATTTAAATCAACTATGTAGTAAAATCAGCATACATTTAAGGAACTCAAAAATTTAAATTCATACACAATGTACTGTAGATTTCAAGGCAAGTTTACCTAAAACAAATGGTTATGCAGTAAGGCAACAGCCAAGAAGATGACAGTAAAAGCTAGAAGGGAAGTGGAAGGAGTATGAAGGAAAGAGACGATAGGGCACAAGGCCAGAATCATAAGGAAGAGAGGAGAAGAAAAAAGACAGTCAAGACGAGGTGGGAGAGATAGTAGATGTAGGTCAGAGCATAAGAGGACAGGGGGAAGGGAAGCAGGGTAGATGTTTGGTTTCAGGCAGAAGGAAGGGTAAAAGGTAAGGAGAGGGAAGTTAGCCTGGAGTACTACAAGAACAGAGCCAGTGGTTTTGGTAATGTAGTTTGATTTGTTGTTTGAAGAGAGGTAGGGATGAGATTAGTGTTAACTCTGTAGGCAGCAAATTCCATACTCTGCCTACAGTATTGGTGAAAAGAGAGTCACCAGCTATGTTGTGGGCCTTAATGGGTTTGGTCATAAGTTTACAGGAGGAACGAAGAGAGGTGAGATTGTTATAATGGAGTAGTAGTTGTGAAAGTATAGGGGTGTTACTAGGTTGGTACAGTAGTTTGTGGGCAATTGTAAGTTGTGAAATATTAAGATAGTTTTGTAGTTCCAGCCAGCCTAACTGTTTCAAATTGAGGCAGTGATGTGTTCTAAAAGGGTTACTAGTGGCGAAGCGGGCAATGTTATTATAGCAAGTTGCTAGTTTGTTTAGGTTAGTTTTTTTAAGGTTGGTGAAGATAGGAGAGGCATAGAAGAGAGTTGATATAAGATGGGTGTGAGCAATAGTAGCTCTAGTTGATTGGGTAAGAAAAGGTTTTATACGGTATAGTGATCCAATTTTTTGTTAACAGTTTTGATAGTGTTGTTGATGTGTTGGTCAAAAGAGATTGTTATCAATGGTAATACCAAGTAGTTTTGTTGTAGAGTCAGGATATATGATAGTTTTGTGGTTGGACTAGATAGAAGTTAAGTGGAGAGGTACGAGTGGTGGGGGTGAAGAGGAGAAGTTTGTTTTTTTTGGCATTGAGAAGTAGATACCGTCTAGTAAACCATGTTTCTACAGTGTTGAATGTATTTTGAGTTAGAGTGGTTAGATCAGAGGAGGTGGATGCTGAACAAATGATAGTAGAGTCGTCTGCATATTGAATGCAGGTAGCTTGAGGAATTACAGAGTGGAGATCATTAATATAGAGGGAGAACAGGAGAGGGCCAAGGATAGAGCCTTGAGGGACACCAATTGCAATGGGAAGTAAGGAGGAGATATGGTTTTCCCAAAGAACGGCTTGTTGTCTGTTACTGAGGTATGATGTAAACCAGTTAATGGCAAGGCTGTCAAATGAGAGGGAGTTGAGAATGCTAATTAGAGAAGAGTGGTTGACCATGTCAAAAGCTTTAGAGAGGTCAATGAATAGGGCAGAAGAGAGTAGGTTCTTGTTGCATTGCTGTTAATGGTATCTGCAAAGGAAAGGAGGGCAGTGGTAGTACTATGGTGGGGTCTAAAGCCATGCTGACAGTGAGCTAAAATATTGTGAGTAGAGAGGTACTGTACCAGTTGCTGATGTATACATTTCTCCATAATTTTGCTAATGGAGAGAGAAGAGCAATGGGTCTAAAGTTTGAATAATCAATAGAGTTACCACCTTTATGTAGTGGGATAATATGAGAAATTTTCCAGATATGAGGGATGGTTCCTTCTTGGATGGTTCTATTTATGAGTAAAGAAATTGGGTAAGCAATTTCTTTGGCTGCTTTCTGTAAGAATAGGGAGGGAGCTTGTCAGCAGAGGAGTACATGGTTTGAGTTTGAGAAGTAGTTTGAAGATGGTAGAAGTAGAGATGGGTTGTAAAGAGAAGCTACAGTTAGAGTTTAAGTGATTGTTAGGAGGATAAAAGTTATTAGTGTTTAATTGTCTAGCGAGAGATTGAATAGTATCAGAGAAGAATGAGTTAAAAGTATTTGCAGTTTGAAGAGGGGTGTCAGGGTTGGCATTTAGTGGGGAGGGAGTTTTAGCAGTACCAGGAGTAAGGAGTCTATTAATAGAAGACCAGAATTGTTTTGGTTTATTTAGGTTAGTTTCTTGTAGGTTGCAGTAGAACTTTCTTTTATCTGTGAGGATGGCTTTTTTGGTAAGATTTCTAAGTTGGCGAAAGTGGTGAAAATCAGAGCTGATTCTATGGGACCTCCATTTGTTCCAGAGCTTGTTTTTGGAGAGTATTAGTTTTCTAGTTTCATTTGAGAGCCAAGGGGCTGTATTAGATTTCATTCTAATAGTGCGTTGGGCGTGATTGTCTAGAATAGAAAGGAAAGTAGAATTAAAGAATAATACTGCTTCATTAAGTGGAAGAGCTTTTAAAGGGTTCCAGTTGCAAGTTCTGAGTTCGTTCTGAAAAGGTCGGTTTTGAAGTGTTTAGTGGAACGATTTTTCTTATGTTAAGGGGGGGAAGATAATCAGACTTTTCTCTTGCAATGTATGTTAAACAGTGATCACTGAGGTCATCAGGCAGGGTCCCAACATTATAAGTGATATTAAGTTTGTTTATAAGAATCCAGTCTAATATAGTCTGTTTTCTGTTTAACTTATTTACTCTTGTTGTGGATGTGATGGTTTGGGTGAAACCATTTAGGTTAATGTGGGAGATGGGATTATCATTATTAATAGCATTCCAGTCAATATTTAAGTCACCAAGAATGATGGTTTCTTGGGGTAGTAGTTGGAAACCCAATTAAGAAAGTCTTCTACAACTGGTATGTTGTTTCCTGGAGGTATGTAAATACAGATGATGTAAAGGGCTTTTTTGGCATTAAGTTGAAGTTTTGATATGATGGCTTCCACTTTACTATCTTGGGTTGGATAGGCTGGTAGGGTAGAGATATTAAGATGGTTTTAAACAGTATTGCTACACCACCACCCTTTCGTTGTTACGGACAAGCCTGTGTATATTATAGCCTTGTGGTATAATTTCAGTATCTTTAGTGGCTGGCTTTAGCCAGGTTTCAGAGAGACAGAGAATGTCAAAGCTGTGTATATCTAGGAGGGTGTGAAGGTAGGGTACTTTATTATTTACACTGCATGTTAAGGTGTCCTATGAGGAGTGTAGTATTGGGGCCATGTTTGGGTGTTTGTGTAGAAGGATGTATGGGGCCAGGGTTAGGATGGATGTCACCGTCTTGTAAGGTAGGATTGATAGGTTTAGATGAGATTTTGATAATAAGAAGGGTTAGAGGTCTCACTTTTTTGTTAGAGTGTAGAGTGTAGGAGAGATGGGAGTACCTGTGGTATTTGGGTAGGAGGTATCTTGAGGTAGTATTGGTATTGGAGAAAGAATTCAGAGAAGTATAGAAGGAAGAAGTGTGTGGCTGTGAGTTTGTTTGTTGAAGGAGAATTGGATACTCGAAAAAGGTAAGGAGGTAGGTTGAGTAAAGAGTAGTTAAGAGTAGAATCAAGAGTAAAAATAGTGTGGATATATTAATAGTCATGTTAGAGAGTAAGTAAGTGAGAGTAGGTTGTAGAGAAAAGTTGCAGATTAGGGAAGTCTAGAGGAAGTGTGGGTGTGTGATGTAAAGAAGGGATATAAAGAAGTGAGACAGGAGGTATGGTAGTGGTATGGAATGTGAGGTAGGGAGAGGGGTGAAATGAGTGTGGAAATATAGAAAGAGAGGTAATAGTGGTAGAAGAGAGTAGGTGAGAGTAGTGTAAGGAGGGCTAGTATGTAAACTGGAAAATGAGGGAGGAGGATATGGAGAGTGTGGAGGGGAGGGGATTAGTGTGGTGGTATTGACAAAAGGATTGGTTGGTAAGTATAGGGGAGGGACTAGAGAAGTATAAGGGTAGGACCCCGGGGGGTGGGTGGGAATTGGGGGTAGGGAGGGGAGCGGAGTGAGCCCGCAGGGCGAACGGAGTGGGATACACAAAGAAGAAGGAAAAAGTATCAGAGAAAGCTAGGTAAGTCAGGGTAAGAGAAGGTAACCTGGGAGGAGAGGAAAAGGAGAGTACCACAAAGGGGGGACAGGGATAGAAATAGGTAAGGAGCGATGGGGGAAGTAGTTAGAAAGGAGTCCAGGTAAAATGGATATAGTATGTAAGAGTCAAAAGTGCAGAGAGCATACACAGGGGCTTTCAAGGTAGAACCAGAACAATAGCTGAGAGAGCAGGCTAGGTAGCAGTGTAAAGGGAGAGGGAGACAGGTAATAAGGAGTGGAAGGGAGAGCTGCTGCTGGCAGGCAAGCTGGGGCAAACAATAAAGCTTAGCAGAGTAACTATGTTATGAGCTATACATGATGGTATTGGTAGACATACTTTCGTGGAAGCTTGCGGTAGTGGTATAATAGAAGGGCACTGTCCTGTACTTTCCAGGGATAGCAGTCAGAGAGTATCCTAGTAAGGGTAGCTGAGATTTCCAATCAGGACAAACAACTCAGGGAGAAATCAAGGGATAGCTATGCAAGAGGAAAAGCAGAAGACAAAGATTAGATAATGTTAAAGTGTAAAAATACCAAATCCTGAACAATTGGGTCAACTCTTATGGTCATCTTGTTAATGTGGCAGGTCCCTGGGATAGATCCCAAATGATACAATAATGCATTTGTTGGCATTTAGTGAGTAAGTGAGTGGCAAGTAAGATATGGAACCAATGCCACATCATGTCCATCTAGTCCCTACAGCAGTGTTAACCAAAGCTGATAGTTTATACTATATCTGTTTGCAATATTGCTATAGTGTTGACTCCTCCTCATGATGTTAGTTAAGGGGACTGTACATCTTTTCATCTTGTCTTTTGTAACTATTTTCATATGTGTTTATTGTGCTCTGGGTTCCAAAATTGTAACTATTCATAAATGTATTTACTGTTATTGTCTGTTCCAATACTGTACTGTACTTAAATGTGGAGCTTTTCTCCCCGGGCCTCCTGCTTGTCCAGACAGACTTTCCCAGTTATCACATGTAAAATAAAATAAATAAATAAACTTAGTTTCAGTCTAGTTATGAACCCATGAACTTCTAGTAATGAATCCATGTTGGTTGATGCCCTGGAGATTATTGTCCACTAGAAATGCTACCAGCCTTCCTTTAGAATTCTCTTCATGACTTTCACTGCTACTGCTGTTTAATAGGCTTGTAGTTCCTTAGATTATTCCTCTCTCTCTCTCTCCCTGATGCAAGGGTACCACACTTGTGACCTCCACTCATCAGGTGAGTCTGCAATGGCAAATGAGCTATGGAAGATCTCTATCAAGGGATCTCTAAGCACACTGGCCAGATTCCACAAGATTTTATGTTGTAGCCCATTGAATTATTGTGCTTTATGCTTACTAAGGGCAACTAGTTCTGTCTGTACTGCCTCCTTATCTCTCATGGTGTCTGTCCACTGCTCTTACCACTTTTCCTTGCCACACTTCTCTCATGACACCTTCTCCTTGCTTATTCTGTGAAGATTAAGCAATGCAAAACATCCATTCACTGGCATTGTTTTTTCTCAGTCTTCAGTTATCTCCCTCCATCTTTGGTTATTTTAGCAATGTCTTTCTCTTTCTTTCTCCTTTTTGCTATCTCTCTAAAAAAGTCTGTGTTTCCTTTTTTGATCTCTTTTGCCAACACCCTTTTAACTTGTTCCTTTGCAGTCCTCACCACTTTTGCTGCCCTTATGCTAGGCCCATACCCCTTTTATCCATCTCTTCTAGGACTTATCTTTTGCTCTAATTGCCTGTCTCACATTTCTATATAGCCACACTGGCCTTTTTATCTTTATGCCTCTTTTTCAAATACTTATCCATAATTCAAAATGCTTCATCCTTGATCCATTCCCACAGCTTGTTTACTCCATCAGTTTACTTCCAATCTGCTAACTCACCCCTGCCCTTATTCTACAAGTATTGACTTTTTTTTCTGTGACACAGATAGAGGAAAATCAATTAATGATATTTTTTAAACTGGAGGCATTTAGGTGGTTGTTGGTTTATGTCTCTGGGTGTAGAAGGGGAAGAGTGCAGTTTTTGTGATGCAACAGATTTTTGAAAGGTAACTTAAAAGATTTAGGAGCACATTTCCCTTTCCACTGGGGACTCTTGTTTATAGAAGTGGCAGGTTTACTTGCACATATTTTAGAGGCATTATGATTCTGATGTTATTTCATTGTATAGTTTGAAAAAATTTAGTGGAAGCTTTTGCCCTCAAAGATACATATTAGTAGTGCAGTATATCTAGTTATATACTCGTGGCTTTGTTGTAAAGCACTTAGTAATATCACTGAATTGTTTCCTTTTCTGTAATAATAGTACTTTTGAATGTGAAGCACACTTCTAATGTTACACTTCAAAGCCATCACTTATTTATGTTCTGTCACATCATTTAACATTCACTGTCTTTGTTTATATTCTATAAGTTTTACAGTTATGTGTCTTGGTTTAGTTGGGTTTATTACATGATGTTTTAGGGCTCTGTGAGCAATTTTAGAGTTCAAATGTGATAGCAGCTTTAGATTCAGTGCTTTAGGCATGGGTCAGAAATTCGGACCACTGCACACGGACCAGGCAGAATAACAGTAGACAAATCCTTTATTAGAAACTAAGCGCTTTCACCATTCCAAATGGCATCTTCAGAGTCTGATTTGTGTTTATCGTTAAACCCTGTATTGGGTTTGGTATCTTTCTGCTTGCTTTAGGCATGGGTGTTCAAAGAAAAAAATGATGCGTCTGTTTCTCGTTCTTTTAGAGCACTGATTTTTGAATTCTTGTGTTATTACTTCTTGTTCTGTTTTTAATTCCATTAATGTTTAAAGTCACTTGTAAATGAAATTGAGTGCTTTGAAAGCAAAAATTGTTTCCTATGCTACTAAAGAATTGATGTTAATAGCCACCTGAAGAAGATATATTTCACCTTTCAAGTTTTAATTTCAGACTTGTTATTGACTGACTTAATTGTTAATTACTTTGCTTTACTTGATTACATTATTCCTTGTTTTATGATGTTTTGCTATATAGGTTTCTTAGTTTATGTGTTCTGTAAACCCAGGAAAGTCTAATATGGTGTAAGTGTCCAGTGTGCTGTTTTTTTTTTTTTTGCTGATGTTTATCATTCATTAGTATTATATGTGCATTCTTATTTATTTGGTGTTGGAATACAACTTGCGATATCAAGCTCTTAATGATGATATTGCCTGGGCTGCCTCCGTCCCTTCCTTCATTCAAAATGGGTTTGATGGCATTGGTCCCTCCCTTCCATCCCCCTGTCTGGTCCCTCTAGTGCTGTGTCAGAGGTCAGTTTAACATGGGTTGCCTGGGGCACACTAAGGGCTTTATTTCTCTGAGGCACAGCACCTTCTAAGAAACAGATTTTGACAACAGTTTGTATGATGTTTGTGTTTTGCCAAACGTCATACAACCCTGAGTGTGCTTTCAGTAAAAAAAATAATTTAATGTAAGTGGAATTTTTCAGAATTTTATGCAAACAAGGTTTGTGTTATGAGTTTATGTTTTTAGTACAGTCATACTTACTAAGGTCAATGAAGGTCTCATCAGTATATTATTAGTATTGGGCCCCTTTAGAGATGGTGTATTCCTATGAAATGCTGTTTTGGTTCTAAAACTGCATTCTATACTTGTTGTCCAGGAGAAGGCAGCATTGTGTGTGGGATAATGTTTTATGGTCTATATTTTGACTGCCATATAGTGTAATCACCTTGTCCTGGTTATATCTAATGACATTTTTTTTCATACCAATCAACCACTCAACATAAGAAATCTGGACAAAGCAAGAAATAATGGGGGTACAAAGGTAAAAAAATAGGGACAGTTGAGAGGTATGCATTTTATACATCATGGTGAAAAATCAGCTAAATTAGAGGTCAGCTCATCAAGGATAGAGGCTTCTCCTCTGACCAGATATTTCCAAGTGAGGTGTAGTTGACATGGCTTAATTAAACATGTTTTATATCAAAATATAAGCTATCATTTTCTTTTGCATACCATGTGACATGATAGCATACATTCCTGATACTGAATTTAAAATAAGACTGTCGGGGGGGGGGGCATATCAAAATGATCTCTATTGGGCCCCACAGCTGCTAAGGCTGGCCCAGGTGTTCAGTTGTGAAGCAGTATATGCTAGGACAGCATGCTGTAATGTGATCCAGAATAACAGCCCAGTCTTATCATAGTAGAATCAATCTTACCTTTTAAATTAACTACAGGAACAATATCATTTTATGAAAGCTCTTAAGTGTAGCTAGAGTATCTGGTTAAATATTAAAAAGTTTTCTAGTGTCTGAGTTTTTTTTTTTCTAAGTCATATATTATTTAGTAGAAATAAATATTTAGTAGTTATACAGTTGTTGAGAATTAAGACTTTGATTTAAAAATATTATTAATATTGATAGTAATGATTATTAGCATTATTTTATTATTATTACTATTGTTGCTAATAACCCAGCCACTGGGGATGCACAAGCCAGTGCATTTCTTTGTGCCGGTCCCAAGCCCGGATAAATGGGGAGGGTTGCGTCAGGAAGGGCATCCGGCGTAAAACCTCTGCCAAAAATTACTGATGTGGAGAAGTTTTCATAATTACATGCCGGATCGGTCGAGGCCCGGGTTGAAAAAGACCGCCACCAGTACTGTTAGCCAACAGGGTGCTGGCGGAAATTGGGCTACTGTTGGCCAAAGAAGAAGAGGAGGGGGAAGGCATGCCTGAAGGCAGGAAGAGAGGAGGAAGGTTAGGAGTGTAGTACTGAGGGTAGGAACTTTGAATGTTGGCAGTGTGACTGGTATAGGGAGAGAGCTAGCTGATATGATGGAGAGAAGAAAGGTTGATATATTGTGCGTGCAAGAGACCAGATGGAAGGAAAGTAAGGCCAAGTGTATAGGAGGTGGGTTCAAATTGTTCTATCATGGTGTGGATGGCAGAAGAAATGGGGTAGGGGTTATCCTAATGGAACAGTATGCCAAGAGTGTTTTGGAGGTGAAGAGAGTGTCTGATAGAGTGATGTTTATGAAGCTTGAAATTGATGGTGTAATGATGAATGTTGTTAGTGCATATGCTCCACAAGTTGGGTGTGTGATGGATGAGAAAGAAAAATTTTGGAGTGAGTTGGATGAAGTGGTGGTGAGTGTACCCAAGGGTGAGAGACTAGTGATTGGAACGGACTTCAATGGGCATGTTGGTGAAGTGAACAGAGGGGATGAGGAAGTGATGGGTAGGTATGGTGTTAAGGAGAGGAATGCAGAAGGTCAGATGATTGTGGATTTTTGCGAAAAGGATGGACATGGCTGTGGTGAATACTTATTTTAAGAAGAGGGAGGAGCATAGGGTGACATGCAAGAGTGGAGGAAGATGCACACACGTGGATTATATCCTATGTAGGAGGGCCAGTCTGAAGGAGATTGGAGACTGTAAAGTGGTGACTGGTGAAAGTGTAGTTAAGCAGCATAGAATGGTGGTCTGCAGGATGATGTTGGTGATCAAGAAGCGGAGGAGGAGTGTGAAAGCAGTGCCAAGGATTAAATGGTGGAAATTAAAAAAAGGGTGATTGTGAGGTGGAGTTCAGGGAAGAGTTAAGACAGGCACTGGGAGGCAATGAAGAGTTACCGAATAGCTGGGTAACTACAGCAGAGCTAGTAAGGGAGACTGCTAGGAAGGTGCTTGGTATGACATCTGGACAGAGGAAGGAGGACAAGGAGACATGGTGGTGGAATGAGGAAGTACAGGACAGTATACAGAGGAAGAGGCTGGCGAAGAAGAAGTGGGATTGTCAAAGAGATGAAGAAAGTAGACATGAGTATAAGGAGATGAGGCTCATGGCAAAGAGAGAGGTGGCGAAGGCTAAGGATAAGGCATATAGAGAGTTGTATGAGAGATTGGACACTGAAGAGGGAGAAAAGGACCTGTACCGATTGGCTAGACAGAGGGACAGAGCTGGGAAAGATGTGCAGCAGGTAAGGGTGATAAAAGACAGTGAGGGAAATGTACTCACAAGTGAGGAGAGTGTGTTGAGTAGATGGAAAGAGTAGATGGAAAGAAGAAGTGGGATTGTCAAAGAGATGAAGAAAGTAGACATGAGTATAAGGAGATGAGGCTCATGGCAAAGAGAGAGGTGGCGAAGGCTAAGAATAAGGCATATAGAGAGTTGTATGAGAGATTGGACACTAAAGAGGGAGAAAAGGACCTGTACCGATTGGCTAGACAGAGGGACAGAGCTGGGAAAGATGTGCAGCCAGGTAAGGGTGATAAAAGATAGTGAGGGAAACGTACTCACAAGTGAGGAGAGTGTGTTGAGTAGATGGAAAGTGTAGATGGAAAGAGTACTTTGAAGGGCTAATGAATGAAGAGAATGAGAGAGAGAGAAGGTTGGATGATGTGGGGCTAGTGAATCAGGAAGTGAAGCAGATTAGCAAGGAGGAAGAAAGGACAGCTATGAAGAGGATGAAGAATGGAAAGGCTGTTGGTCCTGATGACATACCAGTGGAAGCATGGAGGTGCTTAGGAGAAATGGCAGTGGAATTTTTAACCAGATTGTTTAATGAAATTTTGGAAAGTCAGAGGATGCCTGAGGAGTGGAGAAAAAGTGTTTTGGTACCTATCTTTAAGAATAAGGGTGATGTGCAGAGCTGCAGTAATTACAGAGGGATAAAATTGATCAGTCACAGCTTGAAGTTATGGGAAAGAGTAGTGAAAGCTAGGTTAAGAAGGGAGGTGATGATTAGTGATCAGCAGTATGGTTTCATGCCAGGAAAGAGCACTACAGATGCAAGGTTTGCTCTGAGAGTGTTGTTGGAGAAATACAGAGAAGGTCAGAAGGAGTTGCATTGTGTCTTTGTGGACTTAGAGAAAGCATATGACAGGGTACCTAGAGAGGAGTTGTGGTATTGTTTGAGGAAGTCGGCATATGACAGGGTACCTAGAGAGGAGTTGTGGTATTGTATGAGGAAGTCGGGAGTGGCAGAGAAGTATGTAAGAGTGGTACAGGATATGTACAAGGGTAGTGTGACATTGGTCAGGACTGCGGTGGGAGTGACAGATACGTTGGAGGTGGGATTACATCAAGGATCAGCTCTGAGCCCTTTCTTATTTGCAGTGGTGATGGACAGGTTGACAGATGAGATTAGACAGGAGGCCCCATGGACTATGATGTTTGCAGATGACATTGTGATATGTAGTGAGAGTAGGGACCAGGTTGAGGAGACCCTGGAGAGGTGGAGATATGCTTTAGAGAGGAGAGGAATGAAGGTCAGCAGGGATAAAACAGAATATATGTGTGTAAATGAGAGGGAGGGTAGAGGAATGGTGAGGATGCAGGGAGTAGAGTTGGTAAAGGTGGATGAGTTTAAGTACTTGGGATCAACAGTTCAGAGTAATGGTGAGTGTGGAGGAGAGGTGAAGAAGAGAGTACAGGCAGGGTGGAATGGGTGGAGAAGAGTGTCAGGAGTGATTTGTGACAGACGGGTACCAATAAGAGTGAAAGGGAAGGTCTACAAGAGGGTAGTGAGACCAGCTTTGTTATATGGGTTGGAGACGGTAGCATTGTCGAAAAGGCAGGAGTCAGAGCTGGATGTGGCAGAGTTAAAGATGTTAAGATTTGCACTGGGTGTGACTAGGATGGACAGGATTAGGAATCAGTATATTAGAGGGTTAGCTCAGGTTGGACAGTTTGGAGACAAAGCAAGAGAGGCGAGATTGTGTTGGTTTGGACATGTGTTGAGGAGGGATGCTGGGTATATTGGGAAAAGGATGCTAAGGATGGAGCTGCCAGGTAAGAGGAAAAGAGGAAGGCCTAAGATGAGGTTTATGGATGTGGTGAGAGAGGACATGCAGGCGGTTGGTGTGAAAGAGCATGATGCAGAGGACAGGAAGAAATGGAAACAGATGATCCGCTGTGGCGACCCCTAACGGGAACAGCCAAAAGAAGATGATGATGATGATGATGACTATTGTTGCTAATAACATTGTGTATATTATTGCTTGCATAGTGCCATTTCTTCTGAGTATTGATTGGATTGATTTATTCTTCCTACAGGTGTTGCTGTGTCTTAACCTTGCTATATAATATGTCAGTGTATAACAAAGACACTGAAAAAAGTGCAAGAAGGTGATGCAATTTAAACAACTCTTTTCCTTGCAGAGAACAGGGTCCAATTTTATCTATGTATACTGGTATCTGCATTCAGCTCACCAAATGGATCGTAGGCAAAGAGGTGTAATCACAAAAAATGGAATTCAACGCTTGGTGATATAAAGTGGAGACTAAACTGCTTTGGGATGCTTAAGCATCAAGAGAGCAGAAGCATAATAAAATACACAGTATATTAATGTTCACAAACAGAACTCCTTCCTCTTTAAAAACATATTGTTTATCAAAGAGCACTAAATCTGTCGGAGATAAACATGTTGTTCCATAGGCCTTACACTGAAAAAGAGTTATGTGTTACCAACTACAGCTGGAATCAATCCACAACAGAGAGAAAGAAACAAAAGAAATTCCACTACCTTTTTCCTTTTGACAAGAGTTATAAAATGCAGAGACTTGTACAGACATTAAAACACTCATTCAGTCTTCTTTTTTAGCCATTCTTGAACAATCATACTTGGACATTCTGTCCTCGAAACTGTCTGACTAACACAGCCACAGACAGATTCTAAAAGAGATTTGCTTGATTTTATCACTAAGGACTGCTATACATCCACATCCTGACAAAGCAACTGAAGAGTGTAATATGGTATTTTGCTGATTCCAGGGCCTGGTCATTCACATATGCAAAAGAAGAGCCTTTTCCAGTGAGGGAAAGGAGGTTTGCCTTTAGTAGTATCCAGTGAAGCTCTGTCCTGGTGTTAAATGGATTTTTGGCAATGAGACCAGCATCAATTTACAAATAATTATCTTCAATTTTCTGGATTTCCCCAGAAAGTGGACATAAAACTCAGGACTGAGGGCCAAAAACCCTTAGAATGACTCTTATAAATAGGACTTTTGGGTTAAAAAGGATAACTTTGTTGCACTTGCATATGGTATTTGACCAGTCTGATTTTTAACCAGACAGTGACTTTTCTCACTTCTTGATACTGTGCAGCACTTTTGATTAATCCATCCGCAAGCCCTTTTCCTATTTTTTGCAAATGGGGTTGGAGTGCCACTTCTTCAGTGACAATCATCTAGAGCCAAGGTTTATACCACCGGGTGGTTAGCACTGCCACAGTAGTTCTTCCACACCACACACTTGAACACACACTCATACCTATGCTGGCTAATTTAGAGTGTTCAATCCACCCACTGTATGTCTTTGGAATGTGGGAGGAAACCACAGCACCCAGAGAAAACCCACACAAACACAGGCAGGGCATGCAGACTCCATACAGAAGGCACCCCAGCTGAGAATTGAACCAGGGAACCTGTTGCAGTGAGGCAACAACACTAACCACTGCTCCACTGTGCCACCCAAACTTTTGGTTAATGTCTACTCAATAATGAAGTGATTATTTTAATACTGTAATAAATTCTATTGTTTTATAAACTCAACCTGGTGCATGCTATTTTTTAATTCTTAGCTTGATTTGCATCTAGGACAATAAGTAGGAAAGGTGTTGAGCCAACTGATTTTCTACCTTAGTTTCTAATACTGGTACACACATAACAGTTGCATTGCTGATAATATAAAATATTATATTTCTGTCTCTTTGTTCTGACAAAGTACCGGAGATAGTATTTGTTCTGACAAAGTACTGGGGATAGTATTAGCACAAGCTAATTCTATCAGCCAGTAATAATTGAAAATAATAATTATAAAACTGTACATGTAGACTTTAGTTTGTAAATGTAATGAGACAGAGATGGACTCTTGATTGTTGAAAATAGCAGTGCTGCTTGTGCTTTAAGATTGTATCAGTTTTGCCTTAAAGTATAATATTGCTGCAAGGTTTGTTAGATAACATGAATTAACCTTCAGTAACTGTGGGGATTTTTGGGGAAAATGCAGACTAGCAGTTTGCATGCATTTGCACTGGGGGAACCTAGAACTGGATAATACAGCAAACTCTAGTATGAGAATTAATTTAAGTCTTCATTTTGCGCTACAACTCCCATAGAATGAGAGGTAAATAGTGTGATAAATGGGTTAAGAGATGCTAACAAATGTCTGTCCCTAAGGGTTCATGGTTTAGACGTACATCAGGGTGAAATGTATAAACGACTTAGGCACCACAGAGATGTGCTGCTAGCACAGGTCAGAAATTTGGAATCTTGCTTGCTTAGAAAGAATCCTCTTTTGAGAAGGGTATGGAGTAATATGGGCTTCTTACAGAACTGGCAGCCTGAATCTGAAACACAGAGACAGAGACTTAGGGCAGGTAACAGCAGGTTGAAAAGGTGGAAATCATGAAGTCAGAAATTCTAGCCAAAATAGAATGCAATTCCAGCTCTGCTGGCTACTGTGCATCAGGAGGAAGACATAATTGAATTAGAAAATGTATAGCTAGAAAGAATGCTAACTGCCAGAGTGGCTGATTCTGATAGGGATGACCTCAGTCTACCTGCAGTACAAAGGTGAACAAGAGGGAGCAAGATTTTGTCATCCCTAAGATTGCTATGCAGATCTTACAGCAGTAAGCTCAGCTTAAAAGCAAAACAGATTGATACTTTCCAATATATCTGAAAATGAAAGCAGTGCTTTGCAGCTTTATGCATTACTAGTAAGGAGCTACAAAGTTTCATAATCAGGTATCCCATAGATTGTGATAAGATAGACTTGGCTAGAGGATTCAAAGAGTGTAAAAAACGCTACGAAGCTTTTATATGTTTTAAAAAAAAGGAACTGGGAAGGTATTGCTGTAAGACAGAGGCTAGACAGGCAGCCTGTCTAATGAAATATAGCTCCCCAAAAAAATCTACAAGAATTGTATAACAAATTGAAGGGTTTGTATTTTGCAGCTGACGATTTTCAGATTCACAGAATGATGATTTGTAGGATGTGTACTTTTAGAATATACCTTTCCACATTAGGAAACAGTTATCTTTAACATATAAAAGAATCCTCAAACTGTGCAATGGATTTTTGACAAGGCAGTAAATATCTGGGAATCCACTAAAGGGGAAGAAGCCCTGCCACTAAAAAAGGGA